>NW_027012671.1:339728-342228 GCF_036934945.1 Oncorhynchus masou masou
AGAGAGAGGAGAGGAAACACAGTGGTCAGAGACAGGAAGAGAGAGAGAGGAGAGGAAACACAGTGGTCAGAGACAGGAATTGAGAGAGGAGAGGAAACACAGTGGTCAGAGACAGGAAGAGAGAAACACAGTGGTCAGAGACAGGAAGAGAGAGAGGAGAGGAAACACAGTGGTCAGAGACAGGAAGAGGAGAGAGAGAGGAAACACAGTGGTCAGAGACAGGAAGAGAGAAGAGAGGAAACACAGTGGTCAGAGACAGGAAGAGAGAGAGAGGAGAGAAACACAGTGGTCAGAGACAGGAAGAGAGAGGAAACACAGTGGTCAGAGACAGGAAGAGAAGAGGAGAGGAAACACAGTGGTCAGAGACAGAGACACAGTGGTCAGAGACAGGAAGAGAGAGGAGAGGAAACACAGTGGTCAGAGACAGGAAGAGAAGAGGAGAGGAAACACAGTGGTCAGAGACAGGAAGAGAGAAGAGGAGAGGAAACACAGTGGTCAGAGACAGGAAGAGAGAGAGGAGAGGAAACACAGTGGTCAGAGACAGGAAGAGGAGAGGAAACACAGTGGTCAGAGACAGGAAGAGAGAGAGAGGAGAGGAAACACAGTGGTCAGAGACAGGAGAGAGAGAGGAGAGGAAACACAGTGGTCAGAGACAGGAGAGAGAGGAAACACAGTGGTCAGAGACAGGAAACACAGTGGTCAGAGACAGGAAGAGGAGAGAAACACAGTGGTCAGAGACAGGAAGAGAGAGAGAGGAGAGGAAACACAGTGGTCAGAGACAGGAAGAGAGAGGAGAGGAAACACAGTGGTCAGAGACAGGAAGAGAGAGAGGAGAGAGAAACACAGTGGTCAGAGACAGGAAGAGAGAGAGGAGAGAAACACAGTGGTCAGAGACAGGAAGAGAGAGAGGAGAGGAAACACAGTGGTCAGAGACAGGAAGAGAGAGAGAGGAGAGAAACACAGTGGTCAGAGACAGGAAGAGAGATATAGGAGAGGAAACACAGTGGTCAGAGACAGGAAGAAGAGAGAGAGAGAAACACAGTGGTCAAACAGGAGAGAGAGGAAACACAGTGGTCAGAGACAGGAAGAGAGAGAGGAGAGGAAACACAGTGGTCAGAGACAGGAAGAGAGAGAGAGAGAAACACAGTGGTCAGAGACAGGAAGAGAGAGAGAGAGGAAACAGTGGTCACAGACAGGAAAGAGAGGAGGAAGAACACAGTGGGCAAAGACAGGTGTGTGTGTGTGTGTGTGTGTGTGTGTGTGTGTGTGTGTGTGTGTGTGTGTGTGTGTGTGTGTGTGTGTGTGTGTGTGTGTTCGTGTGTACGTGTACGTGTGTACGTGTGTGCGTGTGTGTGTGTGTGTGTGTGTGTGTGTGTGTGTTGTGTGTGTGTGTGTGTGTGTGTGTGTTCGTGTGTTCGTGTGTTCGTGTGTTGTGTGTGTGTGTGTGTGTGTGTGTGGAGGGGAAGTGCTTGTCCCTGCTCCATGTCTCTTGGCTGAACGGCTCCTCTCTATTTTTAGACCTCCTTCCTGTTTCAGTGGGACATACCAACACCCCACCAAAGGAAGGGGGATGAGACAGAGAGAGAGACAGAGAGAGACACACACAGAGACAGGGAGAGAGAGACAGAGAAGAGGAAGTGAGAGGGGAGGTGAGAAGAGAAGACTGGTCGTATTCCTTCCTTGGTAAATCAACAGCCCCCCTCCTCTCTGTGCCCCCTCCCCTCCCCTCCCTCTCCAATGTGGGTTGGACCAGTAGCAGGGAGACAGCAGTAAAACAGAGGCAAGGAGAGAAACAGAAAAGCACAGCCTGTCTGTGTTATAATCCATTACGTGACAGTCTGTCTGTGTAATCCACTGTGTGACTGCTCTCTCTAAACACATCGCAGTTCAGGAAAACACACAGAGAGCAAGATCAGACTGGATGAAAGAGACTTCAGCAACAAGAGACATTATTATTTTAGGTAGGATGAGAAGACATTATTATATTAGGTAGGATGAGAAGACATTATTACATTAGGTAGGATGAGAAGACATTATTACATTAGGTAGGAGGAGAAGACATTATTACATTAGGTAGGATGAGAAGACATTATTACATTAGGTAGGAGGAGAAGACATTATTATATTAGGTAGGAGGAGAAGACATTATTACATTAGGTAGGATGAGAAGACATTATTATATTAGCTAGGATGAGAAGACATTATTATATTAGCTAGGATGAGAAGACATTATTATATTAGGTAGGATGAGAAGACATTATTATATTAGGTAGGATGAGAAGACATTATTATATTAGGTAGGAGGAGAAGACATTATTATATTAGGTAGGAGGAGAAGACATTATTATATTAGGTAGGATGAGAAGACATTATTATATTAGGTAGGAGGAGAAGACATTATTATATTAGGTAGGAGAAGACATTATTATATTAGGCAGGAGGAGAAGACATTATTATATTAGCTAGGATGAGAAGACATTATTATATTAGCTAGGATGAG
>NW_027012671.1:347228-362228 GCF_036934945.1 Oncorhynchus masou masou
CTCCCCCTCCTACTCCATTACTCACACTCTCCCTCTCCTACTCCATTACTCACTCTCCCCCCTTTCTCCTCTCCATTACTCACACGCTCCCCCTCCTACTCCATTACTCACTCTCCCCTCTCCTACTCCATTACTCACTCTCCCCTCTCCTACTCCATTACTCACTCTCCCCTCTCCTACTCCATTACTCACTCTCCCCTCTCCTACTCCATTACTCACACTCTCCCCTCTCCTACTCCATTACTCACTCTCCTCTCCTACTCCTACCCCTCTCCCCCTCCACTCCATTACTCACTCTCCCCGCTCCTCTCCCCTCCTACTCCATTACTCTCTCCCTCTCCTACTCCATTACTCACTCTCCCCTCTCCTCTCCATTACTCACTCTCCCTCTACTACTCCATTACTCACTCTCTCTCCCCTCCTACTCCATTACTCACTCTCCCCTCTCCTACTCCATTACCCACTCTCCCCTATCCTACTCCATTACTCACTCTCCTCCCCACTATTACTCCCTCTCCCCCTCCTACTCCATTACTCACACTCTCCCCTATCCTACTCCATTACTCACGCTCCCCTCTCCTACTCCATTACTCACTCTCCCCTCTCCTACTCCATTACTCACACTCCCCCTCTCCTACTCCATTACTCACACTCTCCCCTCTCCTACTCCATTACTCACTCTCCCTCTCCTACTCCATTACTCACTCTCCCCTCTCCTACTCCACTTACTCTCCCTCTCCTACTCCATTACTCACTCTCCCCTCTCCTACTCCATTTACTCTCTCCCTCTCCTACTCCTTTACTCACACTCTCCCTCTCCTACTCCATTACTCACTCTCCCCTATCCTACTCCATTACTCACTCTCCCCTCTCCTACTCCATTACTCTCTCTCCCTCTCCTACTCCATTACTCACTCTCCCTCTCCTACTCCATTACTCACTCTCCCCTCTCCTACTCCATTACTCACACTCTCCCCTCTCCTACTACAATACTCTCACTCTCCTACTTCATAACTCACTCTCCCCCTCCAACTCCATTACTCACACTCTTCTACTCCTTACTCACTCTCCCCCTCCTACTCCATTACTCACTCCTCTCCCTCTCCTAGTTCTCTCCATTACTAGTTCTCTCCCTCTCCTAGTTCTCCATTACTCACTCTGTACATACTCCATTAATCACTCTCCCTCTCCTACTCCATACTTCTCTCTCTCTCTGTACATCCCCCTCTCCTACTCACTCTCTCTCTCTACACTCCATTCTCTCTACACTCTCTCCCATTCCTACATATTCTCTCTCTCTGTACATCTCCTCTCCATTACTAGTTCTCTCCCCCTGTCCTACTCCATTACTAGTTCTCTCTCTCCCCATATCCTACTCACTCTCCCTCTACTACTCCATTACTACACACTCTCCCTCTGTACCTATCTCCATTACTAGACTAGATCCCCTCTCTGTACATAGTTCTCTCTCTCTCCCATCTTTCTCCCTCTCCTGTACATAGTTCTCTCTCCCCTCTGTACATATTACTCTCTCTCCCTCTCTGTACATCCATTACTCACTCTCCCATCTCCTACTCCATTACTCAGTCTCTCCCTCTCCTAGATCTCTCTTCTCTCTCTGTACTCACTCTCCCTCTCTGTACATATTCCCACTCTCTGTACATATCCTACTCCATTACATACTCTCCCCCTCTCTGTACTCCATTCTCTCTCTCTCTGTACTCCATTCTCTCTCTCCTCTACATAGTTCCTACTCCATTACTCACTCTCCCCTCTCTCTGTACTAGTTCTCACTCTCTCTACATACTCCATTACTCACATAGTTCTCCCTCTCCTACTCCATCTACTACGCTAGTTCCCTCTCCTACTCCATTACTCTCTCCCTCTCCTACTCCATTACTTCTCTCCCTCTCCTACATAGTTCTCCTCTCTCCTATCCTCTCTCTGTACATGGTTCTCCCCTCTCTGTACATAGTTCCCCTCTCCCCCTCCTACTCCATTACTCACTCTCCCCTTCCTACTCCATGTACATCAGTTCTCTCCCTCTCCTACTAGTTACTCACTCTCTCCCTCTCCTACCCCATTCTCCTCACTCTCCCCTCTCCTACTCCATTACATAGTTCTCACTCTCCTGTACATATCCTACTCCATTCTCTCTCCCCATATCCTACTCTCACATAGTTCTCTCTCTCTCTGTACATCCTCTCCTCTTACTCACTCTCTCTCTCCTCTCCATAGTTCTCTCTCTCTCTCTCTCCTACATAGTTTCTCTCTACTCTCCCCTCTCCTACATAGTTCTCTCTCTAATCCATTCTCTCTGTACTCTCCCTCTCTCTCTACTCCATTACTCACTCTACCCTCTCCTACTCCAGTTCTCTCTCTCCATAGTTCCTACTCCATTACTCTCTCTCCCCTCTCCTACTCCATTCTCTCTCTCCCTCTCCTACTCCTTTACATACTCTCTCCCCTCTCCTACTCCAGTTCTCTCTCTCCTCTCTGTACATAGTTCTATCCTACTCTCTACATACTCTCTCTCTCCTACATAGTTCTCACTCTCCCTCTCCTACATAGTTCTCTCTCCCTTCTCCTCTCCATTACTCACTCTCCCTCTCCATACTCCATTCTCTGTACATAGTTCTCCCTCTCCTACTACATAGTACTCACTCTCCTCTGTACATAGTTCTCTCCTCTCCAACTCCATTACTCACTCTCTTCTACTCCATTACTCTCTCTCCCCCTCCTACTCCATTACTCTGTACAGTTCTCCCCTCTCCTACTAGTTACTCTCTCTCCTGTACATAGTTCTCCTCTCCATGTACATAGTTCTCTCTCCTACTCCATTAATCACTCTCCCCTCTCCTACTCCATTACTCACTCTCTCCCCTCTATCCCCCTCTCCTACTCTCTCTCCCTCTACAACTCCATTACTCACTCACTCTACCCATTCCTACCCCATTACTCTCTCTCCTCTCTCCTACTCCATTACATAGTTCTCCCCCTTCCTACTCCATACTCTCTCTCTCTCCCCATAGTTCTCTCTCTCCCTGTACATACTCCATTCTACACAGTTCTCTCTCCCTCTGTACCTACTCCATTCTGTACATAGTTTCTCCCCTCTGTACATAGTTCTCCTACTCCATTACTCTCTCTCTCCTGTACATTTCTCCCTCTCCTGTACTCATAGTTCTCCCCCTCCTACTAGTTCTCTCTCTCCCCATCTCCTCTCTCTGTACATAGTTTCTCTCTCTCCCTCTCTCCCCTCTCCTAGTTCTCTCTCTCTGTACATACTCCTTCTGTACATAGTTCTCTCTCTCCTGTACATACTCCTACTCCTGTACATAGTTCTCTCTCTCCTACATATTACTCTCTCTCTCCCCTCTCCTACTCCATAGTTCACTCTCTCTCTCCTACTCCATTACTCTCACTCTCCCCATAGTCCTACTCCATTACTCTCTCTCTCTCATAGTTCTCTCCCCTCTCATAGTTCTCTCTCTCTCTGTCCATATTCTCTCTCTCTGTACATACTCCATTCTCTCTGTACATAGTTCTCCCCCTCTGTACTAGTTCTCTCCATGTATATAGTTCTCTCTCCCTCCTACTCCTACTCACTCTCTCTCTCTGTACATAGTTCTCTCTCTCTCTCTGTCACATAGTTTCTCTCTCTCTCTCTGTACATAGTTCTCTCTCTCTCTGTACATAGTTTCTCTCTCTCTCTCTGTACATAGATCTCTCTCTCTCTCTGTACATAGTTCTCTCTCTCTGTACTCTCTCTCTCTCTGTACATAGTTCTCTCTCTCTGTCATAGTTCTCTCTCTCTCTGTACATAGTTCTCTCTCTCTGTACATAGTTCTCTCTCTCTCTGTCTCTCTCTGTACATAGTTCTCTCTCTCTCTCTGTACATAGTTCTCTCTCTCTCTCTGTACATACAGTTCTCTCTCTCTCTGTACATAGTCTCTCTCTCTCTCTGTACATAGTTCTCTCTCTCTCTGTACATAGTTCTCTCTCTCTCTCTGTACATAGTTCTCTCTCTCTCTCTGTACTCTCTCTCTGTACATAGTTCTCTCTCTCTCTGTACATAGTTCTCTCTCTCTGTCTCTCTCTCTGTACATAGTTCTCTCTCTGTACATAGTCTCTCTCTCTGTACATAGTTCTCTCTCTCTCTCTCTCTCTCTCTGTACATAGTTCTCTCTCTCTCTCTCTCTCTCTGTACATAGTTCTCTCTCTCTCTGTACATAGTTCTCTCTCTCTCTGTACATAGTTCTCTCTCTCTCTGTACATAGTTCTCTCTCTCTCTCTCTGTACATAGTTCTCTCTCTCTCTCTGTACATAGTTCTCTCTCTCTCTCTGTACATAGTTCTCTCTCTCTCTGTACATAGTTCTCTCTCTCTCTGTACATAGTTCTCTCTCTCTCTCTCTCTGTACATAGTTCTCTCTCTCTCTCTGTACATAGTTCTCTCTCTCTCTGTACATAGTTCTCTCTCTCTCTGTACATAGTTCTCTCTCTCTCTCTGTACATAGTTCTCTCTCTCTCTGTACATAGTTCTCTCTCTCTCTGTACATAGTTCTCTCTCTCTCGCTGTACATAGTTCTCTCTCTCTCGCTGTACATAGTTCTCTCTCTCTCTCTGTACATAGTTCTCTCTCTCTCTCTCTGTACATAGTTCTCTCTCTCTCTGTACATAGTTTCTCTCTCTCTCTGTACATAGTTCTCTCTCTCTCTGTACATAGTTCTCTCTCTCTGTACATATTTCTCTCTCTACATCTCTCTGTACATAGTTCTCTCTCTCTCTCTGTACATAGTTCTCTCTCTCTCTGTACATAGTTCTCTCTCTCGCTGTACATAGTTCTCTCTCTCTCGCTGTACATAGTTCTCTCTCTCTCTGTACATAGTTCTCTCTCTCTCTCTGTACATAGTTCTCTTCTCTCTGTACATATTTCTCTGTCACATAGTTCTCTCTCTCATGTCTCTCTCTCTGTACATAGTTCTCTCTCTCTCTGTACATAGTTTCTCTCTCTCTCTGTACATAGTTCTCTCTCTCTCTGTACATAGTTCTCTTCTCTCTCTGTACATAGTTCTCTCTCTCTGTACATAGTTCTCTCTCTCTCTCTGTACATAGTTCTCTCTCTCTCTGTACATAGTTCTCTCTCTCTCTGTACATAGTTCTCTCTCTCTCTGTACATAGTTCCCCTCTCTCTCTCTGTACATAGTTCTCTCTCTCTCTGTACATAGTTCTCTCTCTCTCTGTACATAGTTCTCTCTCTCTGTACATAGTTCTCTCTCTCTCTGTACATAGTTCTCTCTCTCTCTCTGTACATACATAGTTCTCTCTCTCTCTGTACATAGTTCTCTCTCTCTCTGTACATAGTTCTCTCTCTCTCTGTACATAGTTCTCTCTCTCTCTCTCTGTACATAGTTCTCTCTCTCTCTCTGTACATAGTTCTCTCTCTCTCTGTACATAGTTCTCTCTCTCTCTGTACATAGTTTCTCTCTCTCTCTGTACATAGTCTCTCTCTCTCTCTCTGTACATAGTTCTCCCTCTCTCTCTGTACATAGTTCTCTCTCTCTCTGTACATAGTTCTCTCTCTCTGTACATAGTTCTCTCTCTCTGTACATAGTTTCTCTCTCTCTCTCTCTGTACATAGTTCTCTCTCTCTCTCTGTACATAGTTCTCTCTCTCTCTCTGTACATAGTTTCTCTCTCTCTCTGTACATAGTTCTCTCTCTCTCTCTGTACATAGTTCTCTCTGTCTCTCTCTCTGTACATAGTTCTCTCTCTCTCTCTGTACATAGTTCTCTCTCTCTCTCTCTCTCTCTGTACATAGTTCTCTCTCTCTCTCTCTGTACATAGTTCTCTCTCTCTCTGTACATAGTTTCTCTCTCTCTCTCTCTGTACATAGTTCTCTCTCTCTCTCATAGTTTCTCTCTCTCTCTGTACATAGTTCTCTCTCTCTCTCTGTACATAGTTCTCTCTCTCTCTCTGTACATAGTTCTTCTCTCTCTGTACATAGTTCTCTCTCTCTCTGTACATAGTTCTCTCTCTCTCTCTCATGTACATAGTTCTCTCTCTCTCTCTCTGTACATAGTTTCTCTCTCTCTCTCTGTACATAGTTCTCTCTTTCTCTCTGTACATATTCTCTCTCTCTCTCTCTGTACATAGTTCTCTCTCTCTCTCTGTACATAGTTCTCTCTCTCTGTACATAGTTCTCTCTCTCTCTCTCTGTACATAGTTCTCTCTCTCTCTCTCTGTACATATTTTCTCTCTCTCAGTGATGTTCCTGTTCAGTGGAGCAGTAGAGAGCACATGGCAAAGGGGAGGGGCTTCCCAGCGCACATGCAACTCCCAACCAATCACAGACACCTGTTGGAGAAGTTATGTGAAGGGGGAGGAGTCACACGCTCAGATTTAAACTTTAGAAGCAACACTGGAGCAGACAGATCTCTGAAGAATCACTCAGTTTCCTTTTGTCGACCCCTCTTCCCTCCTTCTCCCCCCCCCCCCTCCCTCTCCCTCCCTCCCCACCCCCTCTTCCCCCTCCTTCTCCCCCCCCCCCCTCTTCCCTCCTTCACCCCCCACCTCCTCCCACCCCCTCTCCCCCTCCCTCCCCCCTCTTCCCTCCTACCCCCCTCCCCCCCCCCCTTCCCTACCTTCTCCCCCCCACCTCCCCTCTCCCCCCCACCCCCCTCTTCCCTCCCTCCCTCCCACCCCCCTTCTCCCCCCCCAACCCCCCTCTTCCCTCCTTAGGACCCCACCACACCATGTCTCTCCCCCCACCCCCTCTTCCTCCTAGGACACAACCTCCCTCTCCCCTCCCCCCACCCCCTCTTCCTTCTCCCCCCCCACCTCCCTCTCTCCCTCCCACCCCCACCCCTCTCCCCCCCCCCTTCACCCCCCATGTCCCCCTCTTCCCTCCTTCTCCCCTATAGGACACCCCCCCCTCTCTCCCTACCTCCCACCCCCTCTTCCCTCCTTCTCCCCCCCCCCCACCTTCTCCCCCCCCCTCTTCCCTCCTTCCCCCCCCCTCTCCTCCCCCTCTCCCTCCAACCCACCCCCTCTTCCTCCTAGGACACCCCCCACCCCCTCTTCCCCCCTTCTTCCCCACCCCCCTTCCCTCCTCTCACTCCCACCCCCTCCCCTCCTTCTCCCCCCCACCTCCATCTCTCTCCCTCCCTCCCACCCACCCCTACCTGTCTTCCCCTCCTCCCTCCCACCCCCTTCTCCCCCCACCCCCACTCTTCCCCCCTCCCCCACCTCCCTCCCTCCCTCCCTCCCACCCCCTCTTCCCTCCTTCACCCCCCCCCCCCCCTATCCCCCACCATGTCTTCCCTCCTTCTACCCCCTAGCCCCCTCTTCCCTCCTTCTCCCCCCACCCCTCCCACCCCCTCTTCCCTATCCAACCCCCATGTCTTCCCTCCTTCTACCCCCCACCCTCTCTCTCTCTCCCTCCCACCCCCATGTCTTCTCTACCCCCCACCCCCTCTTCCCCCTCCTAGGACCCCCACACCCCTTCTCCTCCTTCCCCCCACCCCCTCTTCCCTCCTTCTCTCCCCACCCCCTCTTCCCTCCTTCTCCCCCCACCCTCCTTCTCCCCCCCCGCCCCCTTCCCTCCTTCTCCCCCCAACTCCCCTCTCCCTCCCCCCCACCCCCCTTCCCTCCTTCTCCCCCCACGCCCCTCTTCCCTCCTTCTCCCCCACGCCCCTCTTCCCTCCTTCTCCCACCTCATCCCCCACCCCCCCTCTCTCTCTCCCTCCATCCCTCCCTCTCTGTATATATGTGTGTGTGTAGAACTGGGTCATGCCGCCACTGACGTGTGTGTGTGTGTGTGTGTGTGTGTGTGTGTGTGTGTGTGTGTGTGTGTGTGTGTGTGTGTGTGTGTGTGTGTGTGTGTGTGTGTTTGCACACAATAAAACACACATTACGTATAAACCTCGAAAGAGAACAAAGTCCAACCAGTGTGTGTCCACACACACACACACACACACACACTCCTGTTTAGCTGCTGGGAGACTTGCTCCCCTCTCTACAGAGATAATAAGGAGTGTGTAATGCATATTGGAGAGTCCCTTCATGTATATGGTAATGTAGTGCATATCCTGTACTGCAGACTGTACTGGCAGACACTAGAATATACCGATAGACTTCCACTCAGATCTATACATCCATCTCTCTCTCTCACATTCCTCTTCTCCCAGCTCACGCCTTGTTTCATGTGAGGGCAGCCAGGCAGGTCCTGTGTGTTCCTTCTCTCCTTCTCTCCTGCTCTCTCTCTCTCTCTCTCTCTCTCTGTATACAGCACACTGGGCAGACCCTACCATTACCCCAGTATGCCAGTATTGATCCCTGTGTGCCTACGTGTGTCTCCATCTCTGTGTGTGTGTGTGTGTGTGTGTGTGTGTGTTTTAAGTATTTTAAGCTGGGCAGACCTGTAATCTATGTTAATGATAGTTATCACTGTGGCGACTGACTCGGTGTGGTTTATACCAGGTCTATAGACACCAGTAGAAGACTGGCTGGCTGGCTGGGACACGAACACACACACACACACACACACACACACACACACACACACACACACACACATCAGAGGGAGGATGTGAGGTGCCATTCTAATGAGGGATGGTTGGTTCATGTCTGTCTGGCTCTGTTATGGAAATGAGGGAGAGAGAGAAGGGAAAGATGACTGTATGATCTCTCACCCTCTCCCTCCCTCTCCCTATCTCTCACCCTCTCCCTCTCTCTCTCTCTCTCCCTCCCTCCCTCCCTCTCTCCCTCTCCCTCCCTCCCTCCCTATCCTCCTCTCCTCTCCTCTCTCCCTCTCTCCCTCTCCCTATCTCTCTCTCCCCCTCCCTCTCCCTCCTGCCTCCCTCTCTCCCTCTCACCCTCTCCCTATCTCTCTTTCACCCTCTCCCTCCCTCTCCCTATCTCTTTCACCCTCTCCCTCCCCTCCCTCTCCCCTCTCACCTTCTCCTCTCTCACCTTCTCCCTCTCCCTCCCTATCTCTCTCACCCTCTCCCTATCTCTCTCTCTCCCTCCCTCCCTCCCTCCCTCTCTATAGGACACAACCACACCATGTCATAGTCCCCTATAGGACACAACCACACCATGTCATAGTCCCCTATAGGACACAACCACACCATGTCATAGTCCCCTATAGGACACAACCACACCATGTCATAGTCCCCTATAGGACACAACCACACCATGTCATATTCCCCTATAGGACACAACCACACCATGTCATAGTCCCCTATAGGACACAACCACACCATGTCATTCCCCTATAGGACACAACCACACCATGTCATAGTCCCCTATAGGACACAACCACACCATGTCATTCCCCTATAGGACACAACCACACCATGTCATAGTCCCCTATAGGACACAACCACACCATGTCATTCCCCTATAGGACACAACCACACCATGTCATTCCCCTATAGGACACAACCACACCATGTCATTCCCCTATAGGACACAACCACACCATGTCATTCCCCTATAGGACACAACCACACCATGTCATAGTCCCCTATAGGACACAACCACACCATGTCATTCCCCTATAGGACACAACCACACCATGTCATTCCCCTATAGGACACAACCACACCATGTCATTCCCCTATAGGACACAACCACACCATGTCATTCCCCTATAGGACACAACCACACCATGTCATAGTCCCCTATAGGACACAACCACACCATGTCATAGTCCCCTATAGGACACAACCACACCATGTCATAGTCCCCTATAGGACACAACCACACCATGTCATTCCCCTATAGGACACAACCACACCATGTCATAGTCCCCTATAGGACACAACCACACCATGTCATTCCCCTATAGGACACCAATAGTCCCATAGGACACAACCACCATGTCATATTCCCCTATAGGACACAACCACACCATGTCATTCCCCTATAGGACACAACCACACCATGTCATAGTCCCCTATAGGACACAACCACACCATGTCATTCCCCTATAGGACACAACCACACCATGTCATAGTCCCCTATAGGACACAACCACACCATGTCATAGTCCCCTATAGGACACAACCACACCATGTCATAGTCCCCTATAGGACACAACCACACCATGTCATAGTCCCCTATAGGACACAACCACACCATGTCATAGTCCCCTATAGGACACAACCACACCATGTCATAGTCCCCTATAGGACACAACCACACCATGTCATAGTCCCCTATAGGACACAACCACACCATGTCATAGTCCCCTATAGGACACAACCACACCATGTCATAGTCCCCTATAGGACACAACCACACCATGTCATTCCCATAGGACACAACCACACCATGTCATTCCCCTATAGGACACAACCACACCATGTCATAGTCCCCTATAGGACACAACCACACCATGTCATAGTCCCCTATAGGACACAACCACACCATGTCATAGTCCCCTATAGGACACAACCACACCATGTCATTCCCCTATAGGACACAACCACACCATGTCATTCCCCTATAGGACACAACCACACCATGTCATTCCCCTATAGGACACAACCACACCATGTCATAGTCCCCTATAGGACACAACCACACCATGTCATAGTCCCCTATAGGACACAACCACACCATGTCATTCCCCTATAGGACACAACCACACCATGTCATAGTCCCCTATAGGACACAACCACACCATGTCATTCCCCTATAGGACACAACCACACCATGTCATAGTCCCCTATAGGACACAACCACACCATGTCATAGTCCCCTATAGGACACAACAACCACACCATGTCATAGTCCCCTATAGGACACAACCACACCATGTCATTCCCCTATAGGACACAACCACACCATGTCATAGTCCCCTATAGGACACAACCACACCATGTCATAGTCCCCTATAGGACACAACCACACCATGTCATTCCCCTATAGGACACAACCACACCATGTCATTCCCCTATAGGACACAACCACACCATGTCATAGTCCCCTATAGGACACAACCACACCATGTCATAGTCCCCTATAGGACACAACCACACCATGTCATAGTCCCCTATAGGACACAACCACACCATGTCATTCCCCTATAGGACACAACCACACCATGTCATAGTCCCCTATAGGACACAACCACACCATGTCATAGTCCCCTATAGGACACAACCACACCATGTCATTCCCCTATAGGACACAACCACACCATGTCATAGTCCCCTATAGGACACAACCACACCATGTCATAGTCCCCTATAGGACACAACCACACCATGTCATAGTCCCCTATAGGACACAACCACACCATGTCATAGTCCCCTATAGGACACAACCACACCATGTCATAGTCCCCTATAGGACACAACCACACCATGTCATAGTCCCCTATAGGACACAACCACACCATGTCATTCCCCTATAGGACACAACCACACCATGTCATAGTCCCCTATAGGACACAACCACACCATGTCATAGTCCCCTATAGGACACAACCACACCATGTCATTCCCCTATAGGACACAACCACACCATGTCATAGTCCCCTATAGGACACAACCACACCATGTCATAGTCCCCTATAGGACACAACCACACCATGTCATTCCCCTATAGGACACAACCACACCATGTCATAGTCCCCTATAGGACACAACCACACCATGTCATTCCCCTATAGGACACAACCACACCATGTCATAGTCCCCTATAGGACACAACCACACCATGTCATTCCCCTATAGGACACAACCACACCATGTCATAGTCCCCTATAGGACACAACCACACCATGTCATTCCCCTATAGGACACAACCACACCATGTCATTCCCCTATAGGACACAACCACACCATGTCATAGGTCCACCATGTCATTATAGGACACAACCACACCATGTCATAGTCCCCTATAGGACACAACCACACCATGTCATTCCCCTATAGGACACAACCACACCATGTCATTCCCCTATAGGACACAACCACACCATGTCATTCCCCTATAGGACACAACCACACCATGTCATAGTCCCCTATAGGACACAACCACACCATGTCATAGTCCCCTATAGGACACAACCACACCATGTCATAGTCCCCTATAGGACACAACCACACCATGTCATAGTCCCCTATAGGACACAACCACACCATGTCATTCCCCTATAGGACACAACCACACCATGTCACACAACCACACCATGTCCCCTATAGGACACAACCACACCATGTCATTCCCCTATAGGACACAACCACACCATGTCATTCCCCTATAGGACACAACCACACCATGTCATAGTCCCTATATAGGACACAACCACACCATGTCATAGTCCCCTATAGGACACAACCACACCATGTCATAGTCCCCTATAGGACACAACCACACCATGTCATAGTCCCCTATAGGACACAACCACACCATGTCATTCCCCTATAGGACACAACCACACCATGTCATAGTCCCCTATAGGACACAACCACACCATGTCATAGTCCCCTATAGGACACAACCACACCATGTCATAGTCCCCTATAGGACACAACCACACCATGTCATAGTCCCCTATAGGACACAACCACACCATGTCATAGTCCCCTATAGGACACAACCACACCATGTCATTCCCCTATAGGACACAACCACACCATGTCATAGTCCCCTATAGGACACAACCACACCATGTCATAGTCCCCTATAGGACACAACCACACCATGTCATAGTCCCCTATAGGACACAACCACACCATGTCATTCCCCTATAGGACACAACCACACCATGTCATAGTCCCCTATAGGACACAACCACACCATGTCATTCCCCTATAGGACACAACCACACCATGTCATAGTCCCCTATAGGACACAACCACACCATGTCATTCCCCTATAGGACACAACCACACCATGTCATAGTCCCCTATAGGACACAACCACACCATGTCATAGTCCCCTATAGGACACAACCACACCATGTCATTCCCCTATAGGACACAACCACACCATGTCATAGTCCCCTATAGGACACAACCACACCATGTCATAGTCCCCTATAGGACACAACCACACCATGTCATTCCCCTATAGGACACAACCACACCATGTCATTCCCCTATAGGACACAACCACACCATGTCATTCCCCTATAGGACACAACCACACCATGTCATAGTCCCCTATAGGACACAACCACACCATGTCATTCCCCTATAGGACACAACCACACCATGTCATTCCCCTATAGGACACAACCACACCATGTCATTCCCCTATAGGACACAACCACACCATGTCATAGGACACAACCACCCATGTCTATAGGACACAACCACACCATGTCATAGTCCCCTATAGGACACAACCACACCATGTCATTCCCCTATAGGACACAACCACACCATGTCATTCCCCTATAGGACACAACCACACCATGTCATTCCCCTATAGGACACAACCACACCATGTCATTCCCCTATAGGACACAACCACACCATGTCATAGTCCCCTATAGGACACAACCACACCATGTCATAGTCCCCTATAGGACACAACCACACCATGTCATTCCCCTATAGGACACAACCACACCATGTCATTCCCCTATAGGACACAACCACACCATGTCATTCCCCTATAGGACACAACCACACCATGTCATTCCCCTATAGGACACAACCACACCATGTCATTCCCCTATAGGACACAACCACACCATGTCATTCCCCTATAGGACACAACCACACCATGTCATTCCCCTATAGGACACAACCACACCATGTCATTCCCCTATAGGACACAACCACACCATGTCATTCCCCTATAGGACACAACCACACCATGTCATTCCCCTATAGGACACAACCACACCATGTCATTCCCCTATAGGACACAACCACACCATGTCATTCCCCTATAGGACACAACCACACCATGTCATTCCCCTATAGGACACAACCACACCATGTCATTCCCCTATAGGACACAACCACACCATGTCATTCCCCTATAGGACACAACCACACCATGTCATAGTCCCCTATAGGACACAACCACACCATGTCATAGTCCCCTATAGGACACAACCACACCATGTCATTCCCCTATAGGACACAACCACACCATGTCATAGTCCCCTATAGGACACAACCACACCATGTCATTCCCCTATAGGACACAACCACACCATGTCATTCCCCTATAGGACACAACCACACCATGTCATTCCCCTATAGGACACAACCACACCATGTCATTCCCCTATAGGACACAACCACACCATGTCATTCCCCTATAGGACACAACCACACCATGTCATTCCCCTAGGACACAACCACACCACATAACACACCATGTCATTCCCCTATAGGACACAACCACACCATGTCATTCCCCTATAGGACACAACCACACCATGTCATTCCCCTATAGGACACAACCACACCATGTCATTCCCCTATAGGACACAACCACACCATGTCATGTCATAGGACACAACCACACCATGTCCCCTATAGGACACAACCACACCATGTCATTCCCCTATAGGACACAACCACACCATGTCATTCCCCTATAGGACACAACCACACCATGTCATATGTCCCCTATAGGACACAACCACACCATGTCATTCCCCTATAGGACACAACCACACCATGTCATTCCCCTATAGGACACAACCACACCATGTCATTCCCCTATAGGACACAACCACACCATGTCATTCCCCTATAGGACACAACCACACCATGTCATAGTCCCCTATAGGACACAACCACACCATGTCATAGTCCCCTATAGGACACAACCACACCATGTCATAGTCCCCTATAGGACACAACCACACCATGTCATTCCCCTATAGGACACAACCACACCATGTCATTCCCCTATAGGACACAACCACACCATGTCATTCCCCTATAGGACACAACCACACCATGTCATAGTCCCCTATAGGACACAACCACACCATGTCATAGTCCCCTATAGGAC
>NW_027012671.1:364728-382228 GCF_036934945.1 Oncorhynchus masou masou
GAAGTGGGAGAGCAGAAACACATCCATCCTAGACTGGCGTTTCTGAACAACGTCATTTATTCATGAGACTGAACATTAGAGCAGGGCTCTCCCTCTCTCCTCCCTCTCTCCTCCCTCTCCCTCTCTCCTCCTTCTCCTTCCTCTCCCCTCCTTCTCCCTCTCTCCTCTCTCTCTCCTCCCTCTCCTCCCTCTCCTCCTTCTCCTCCTTCTCTCCTCCCTCCTTTTCTTCTTCTCTGGTGTGTGTGTCAGGGGTGTTACTAGCGCAGCACGAATGGTGCTGTGATCGTTCACACATGAGTGTGTGTGTGTGTGTGTGTGTGTGTGTGTGTGTGTGTGTGTGTGTGTGTGGTAATAACCCTTGAACAGATAGATCTGATCTCCTCAGGACATGTCATCATCAGCTTCCCTTACTGTTCTGCCTGACACTCTCCCTTACTACCTCCCTCCATGGCTCTTTTCCTTTCTACCCTCCCTCCTTCCTCCCTCCCCTCCCCTCCCCCCTTTCTCTCCCTCACCTTCCTCCCTCTCTCACCTTCCCTCCCTGAAAGACACACCTCACCTCCTCTCCCTAAAAGACATCCTCCCTCTACACATCCGCTTATCTACCTCTCTCCTCATTTCTCCTCCTTCCTCTGTTGCGTGTCCTCCTGCTCATTCGCTCACTGCCACCCCCCCATCTTTCCTGCCTCATTTCTCTTTCCCCCGATACCTTGGTCACTCCCTCGATATCCCTCTATCCCTCCCTCATTCCTTACTGAGTCTCCGTCTTCCATCTTTCTCTCCCGATACATCTGTCTCTCTCCCTCTGTCTCTCTCCCTCTGTCTCTCTCCCTCAGTCTCTCTCCCTCCGTCTCTCCCCCTCCGTCTCTCCCCCTCCGTCTCTCTCCCTCTGTCTCTCCCCTCTGTCTCTCCCCCTCTGTCTCTCTCCTCTGTCTCTCTCTCCTCTGTCTCTCTCCCTCTTCACAAAACAATCAACAGTGTTTTCTGGCAGTCGAGTGTGTGTGTGTGTTTAGGGGACAGTAAAGGGACGGACAGTCAGTCTGCCTCGGGCTCTGAGGCTTTTCATCCCAGCCTCTGTCGCCATGGTGACGCCCCTCCCATTGCCCCCTCCAACAGCCAATGAAAACGCTGAAAAACCACGGTAGCTTCCTGATTCCCGACAATGATTTTTAAAGAGACAGTGTACATTTAAAACGTCAGCCACTTGCAGTCATAGAGGCAGTAGGCATCACAAAAGCAGGTAACCTCATGTAGCAGGTAACCTCATGTAGCAGGTAACCTCATGTAGCAGGTAACCTCATGTAGCAGGTAACCTCACGTAGCAGGTAACCTCACGTAAGCAGGTAAGCAGCGGTAACCTCACGTAGCAGCGGTAACCTCATGTAGCAGCGGTAACCTCATGTAGCAGGTAACCTCACGTAGCAGGTAACCTCACGTAGCAGGTAACCTCACGTAGCAGGTAACCTCACGTAGCAGGTAACCTCACGTAGCAGGTAACCTCACGTAGCAGGTAACCTCACGCAGGCAGCAGGTAACCTCACGTAGCAGGTAACCTCACAGCAGGTAACCTCACGTAGCAGCGGTAACCTCACGTAGCAGGTAACCTCACGTAGCAGGTAACCTCACGTAGCAGGTAACCTCATGTAGCAGGTAACCTCTGTAGCAGTAACCTCACGTAGCAGGTAACCTCATGTAGCAGGTCAAGCCGGTAACCTCACGTAGCAGGTAACCTCACGTAGCAGGTAACCTCATGTAGCAGCGGTAACCTCATGTAGCAGCGGTAACCTCACGTAGCAGGTAACCTCACGTAGCAGGTAACCTCACGTAGCACCTCACGTAGCAGGTAACCTCACGTAGCAGGTAACCTCACGTGCAGCAGGTAACCTCACGTAGCAGGTAACCTCATGTAGCAGGTAACCTCACGTAGCAGGTAACCTCACGTAGCAGGTAACCTCACGTAGCAGGTAACCTCACGTAGCAGCGGTAACCTCACGTAGCAGGTAACCTCGTAGCAGGTAACCTCACGTAGCAGGTAACCTCACGTAGCAGGTAACCTCACGTAGCAGGTAACCTCACGTAACCTCACGTAGCAGGTAACCTCACGTAGCAGCGGTAACCTCACGTAGGTAACCTCACGTAGCAGGTAACCTCACGTAGCAGGTAACCTCACGTAGCAGGTAACCTCACGTAGCAGGTAACCTCACGTAGCAGGTAACCTCACGTAGCAGGTAACCTCACGTAGCAGGTAACCTCACGTAGCAGGTAACCTCACGTAGCAGGTAACCTCACGTAGCAGCGGTAACCTCACGTAGCAGCGGTAACCTCACGTAGCAGCGGTAACCTCACGTAGCAGGTAACCTCACGTAGCAGCGGTAACCTCACGTAGCAGGTAACCTCACGTAGCAGGTAACCTCACGTAGCAGCGGTAACCTCACGTAGCAGGTAACCTCACGTAGCAGCTAACCTCACGTAGCAGGTAACCTCACGTAGCAGGTAACCTCACGTAGCAGCGGTAACCTCACGTAGCAGGTAACCTCACGTAGCAGGTAACCTCACGTAGTCAGCAGGTAACCTCACGTAGCAGCGGTAACCTCACGTAGCAGGTAACCTCACGTAGCAGGCACGTAGCAGGTAACCTCACGTAGCAGGTAACCTCACGTAGCAGGTAACCTCACGTAGCAGGTAACCTCACGTAGCAGGTAACCTCACAGCAGGTAACCTCACGTAGCAGGTAACCTCACGTAGCAGGTAACCTCAGGAAGCACCTTGTAACCTCACTGTAGCAGGTAACCTCTGGTAACCTACGACTAATCAGGCAGGTAACCTCACGTAGCAGCGGTAACCTCACGAAAATGAAATAAGCAGTAACCTCACGACTACAGGCATTTGTGTTGCCTAGCCGGCGCAACATCTGGTCTTAACAATGGGACACACAGGGAACCTCACAGCAGCGGTAACCTCACGGTAACCTCACGAGCAGCGGTAACCTCACGTAGCAGGTAACCTCATGTAGCAGGTAACCTCAGGTAATGTAGCAGGTAACCTCATGTAGCAGGTAACCTCACGTAGCAGGTAACCTCATGTAGCAGGTAACCTCATGTAGCAGTGTAACCTCGTAGCAGGTAACCTCACGTAGCAGGTAACCTCACGTAGCAGGTAACCTCACGTAGCAGGTAACCTCACGTAGCAGGTAACAGCACAGGTAAACAGCAGGTAACCTTAGCAGCGGTAACCTCTTGTGTAGCAGGTGTAACCTCCTGCAAACCTCTGGTAACCTTAACAATGGGTAACCTCACAGCAGGTAACCTCACGTATCAGCGGCTTTCACGTAGCACAACCTCCTGGTAACCAACTGGCAGGTAACAGGCAGGTAACCTCACGTAGCAGGTAACCTGTACTGTAGCAGGACAAAACCTCTGTAGCAGGTAACCTCACGACTAATCAGGATTCTGCTGGCACAATTCCCTGTAACTCTGTAACCCACGGTTACGGATGAAGTAACCTCAGCGGAAATAATTTTCACAACGGCACAAAATGTTGCAGGTAAGCGTGCAGGTAACCTGGAAGAAGCAAAGGTAACCTCAGGTAACCTTTGGGAGGAAACCCGTAGCAGGACTGCAGGTAAGACAGGTAACCTCACAACAGGTAACCTCTCACAGCGGTAACCTTGTGTTCAGGTAACCAGCAGGTAACCTTGTAGCAGGTAACCTCACGAGCAGGTAACCTCACGTAGCAGGTAACCTCACGTAGCAGGTAACCTCATGTAGCAGGTAACCTCACGTAGCAGGTAACCTCACGTAGCAGGTAACCTCACGTAGCAGGTAACCTCACGAGCAGGTAACCTCATGTAGCAGGTAACCTCATGTAGCAGCTGTAAAAACACGCCTGAGTCCCACATCTGCCTTTCACAGAAAAGAAGCAGGTTGAATTTGTGCAAACCTGGATTGACTAATCAGGGCTGGCACAATTCCCCTGTAACTCTGTAACCCACGGTTACGGATGAAGACAAAATCTGAAAAGGCCTTTTGGGAAGAACAATGGGACACACAGGCATTTGTGTTGTCGAGTCGGTTTCCGCGACAACATCTGGTCTTAACAATGGGACACACAGGCATTTGTGTTGTCGAGTCGGTTTCCGCGACAACATCTGGTCTTAACAATGGGACAAACAGGCACTTGTGTTGTCGAGTCGGTTTCCGCGACAACATCTGGTCTTAACAATGGGACAAACAGGCACTTGTGTTGTCGAGTCGGTTTCCGCGACAACATCTGGTCTTAACAATGGGACACACAGGCATTTGTGTTGTCGAGTCGGTTTCCGCGACAACATCTGGTCTTAACAACGGGACAAACAGGCACTTGTGTTGTCGAGTCGGTTTCCGCGACAACATCTGGTCTTAACAACGGGACAAACATTGTTGCTCCTTGCTGAAATAATCTAGGTGTTGTAGCAAACAGGGAATAGAATGGGCTTGAAACCTCTGACCCTGGTAACTTGACTGGTAAACCCACAACAAAATCTCACAGCGGAACCACTGACTTCAGATTCTGATGTTGATCCACGGTTTCGCCAAAACGCAGAATTTCGAACTGGTTCCAAACGTCGAATTCCCGACATATTTTCAAAAACACCCTGTGGGTTGCTGGTTCTGCTTTTGACTTGTTTCTCCAAATGTCAAATCCCTACTGGGTGGTAACGGAACACTCACGACGGCCGCCAGTCATCACATTATGACATCATTGACTTGAATGGGGAGCACGTTCTATTCATTCTATTTCTAAGGCATGTGGTCCGGAGAGGAGGAAGGGAGCATGGGTCAATAACAACTTACCAAATAGGTGTGTGTGTGTGTGTGTGTGTGTGTGTGTGTGTGTGTGTGTGTGTGTGTGTGTGTGTGTGTGTGTGTGTGTGTGTGTGTGTGTGTCTAAGTGAAAGTGACCTCGTTACCATCCGATCCCCCCACACACACAGCGAGCCTTCTATTGTCCCTAGACAAAGACCTTCACTAGCATCCCCGAGGGAGGGACCCTGATTCTGCACCCACACACCCTTGCACAGAGTCCTACACACACACACACACACACACACAGGTTACCCTGTTAGCAGAGAGAGTGGGAGGAAGCAGAAGAGGGAGGGTGTGAGGGGGTTAGGGTGTGTTGCTATGGTAACAGGGATATTATAAAGGTGGGGGGGGGGGGGGGTGTGAGGGGGTAGGGTGTGTTGCTATGGTAACAGTCAATATTATAAAGGTAGGGGGGGAGTGTGAGGGGGTTAGGGTGTGTTGCTATGGTAACAGTCAATATTATAAAGGTAGGGGGAGTGTGAGGGGTTAGGGTGTGTTGCTATGGTAACAGTCAATATTATAAAGGTAGGGGGAGTGTGAGGGGGTTAGGGTGTGTTGCTATGGTAACAGTCAATATTATAAAGGTAGGGGGAGTGTGAGGGGGTTAGGGTGTGTTGCTATGGTAACAGTCAATATTATAAAGGTAGGGGGAGTGTGAGGGGGTTAGGGTGTGTTGCTATGGTAACAGTCAATATTATAAAGGTAGGGGGAGTGTGAGGGGGTTAGGGTGTGTTGCTATGGTAACAGTCAATATTATAAAGGTGGGGAGTGGTGTGAGGGGGTTAGGGTGTGTTGCTATGGTAACAGTCAATATTATAAAGGTGGGGGAGGGTGTGAGGGGGTTAGGGTGTGTTGCTATGGTAACAGTCAATATTATAAAGGTGGGGAGTGTGAGGGGGTTAGGGTGTGTTGCTATGGTAACAGTCAATATTATAAAGGTAGGGGAGGGTGACAAGAGACAAGACAAGGGACCAGGGTGTGTTGCTATGGTAACAGTCGTATTATAAAGGTGGGGGAGTGTGAGTTGGGGGGTTAGGGTGTGTTGCTATGGTAACAGGGGTACTATAAAGGTGGGGGTGTGAGGGTGTGTTTCTATGGTAACATGGGTATTATACAGGTAGGGGAGGGTGTATCAGAATCAACTCTTTGCGGTGTCTTGCTTTGGTAACAGGACATATTATATTACAAACACCCCATGACAACTCACTCAGTCATTCAAATGATCTCTTTGTCTGGAGGGAGAACGACAGAGAGACCAGAGAACAAGACCAGAGAGAGAGAGAGAAGACCAGAGGAAAAAGACAGACAGACACGGTCACAGAGGGACACAGCCCGCTTCCTTGTGATAAGTGTGTGTGTGTGAGGGAGGGAGAGGGGGGGATCAATGGTTGTGCCAATTAGACTTGAGGGAGGTGAGAGAGAGAAGTGAGGGAGGGAGAGTGTGAAACAACGAGGGTGTGTGTGTGTGAAGTGTGTGTGTGGGAGTGGAGTGTGTGAAGTGTGTGTGTGTGGGAGAGAGAAAAGTCCCTCCATCCCAGGGGGAATCAATCTGTATCAGAATCAACTCTTTGCTCTCTCTCTGAGAACTCACCTATAAGACACACGAGGGAGGGACCTGACAGAAACAACAGGGGACACAGAAAGACACACAGGGAGGGTGTGAGGCCAAGGGAGGGAGAGACACAAACACCCCAGGGAGGTCTGCCTCCCTCCTACTCACTCAGTCATTCAAATGAACTCTTTGTCTGGAGGGAGAACGACAGAGAGAGAGAAAGAGAGAGAGCAGAAACAACGAGGGAGGGAGAGAGAAAGAGAGAGAAGAAACAACGAGGAGGGAGGGAGGAGAGAGAGAGAAGAAACAACGAGGGAGGAGGGAGAGAGAGAGAGAAGAAACAACGAGGGAGGGAGAGAGAGAGAGAAGAAACAACGAGGGAGGGGAGAGAGAGAGAGAAGAAACAACGAGGGGAGGGGAGAGAGAGAAAGAAACAACGAGGGAGGGAGAGAGAGAAGAAACAACGAGGGAGGGAGAGAGAGAAGAAACAACGAGGGAGGGAGAGAGAGAAGAAACAAGGGAGAGGAGAGGAGAGAGAAGAAACAACGAGGGAGAGGGAGAGAGAGAAGAAACAACGAGGAGGGGGAGAGAAGAAACAACGAGGGAGGGAGAGAGAAGAAACAACGAGGGAGGGAGAGAGAGAAGAAACAACGAGGGGGGAGAAGAAACAACGAGGGAGGGAGAGAGAGAAGAAACAACGAGGGGAGGGAGGAGAAGAAAGACGAGGGAGGGAGAGAGAAGAAACAACGAGGAGGGAGAGAGAGAAGAAACAAGAGGGAGGGAGAGAGAGAAGAAGAGAGGGAAGAGAGAGAAAGAGAGAGAAGAAACGAGGGAGGGAGAGAGAAAGAGAGAAGAAACAACGAGGGAGGGAGAGAGAAAGAGAGAGAAGAAAAAGGAGGGAGAGAAAGAGAGAGAGAAAGAAACAGAGGGAGAGAGAGAGAAAGGGGGAGAAAAATACATGAGGAAAAAGGAAATGGAGAAAGAATGAGAGAAACAGAGAAAGAATGAGAGAGAAAGACAGAAAGAGAGAGAGGTAGCTGCTCAGCGGGCCCCAGTGCTGCCCTGAACTTGTTTGATCCAGTTCCCTCACCAGCCGTTCCTCCACATACATTCCTGTGGTTGGATGAGGCGCTGCAAGGAGAACGACAGAAGGAGAGAGAGGAAGGACAGAGAGGAAGGAGAGAGACAGTAACAAAGGAGAGAGAGAAGAGAGAGAGAGAGAGAGAGACAGAGAGAGAGAGAGACAGAGAGAGACAGAGAGAGAGAGAGACAGAGAGACAGAGGGGAGAGAGAGACAGAGACAGAGACAGAGAGACAGAGAGAGAGAGAGAGAGAGAAGAGAGAGAGAGAGAGACAGAGAGAGACAGAGAGACAGAGAGGGGAGAGAGAGAGAGAGAGGGGAGAGAGAGACAGAGAGAGAGAGAGAGAGAGACAGAGAGAGAAGAGAGAGAGAGAGAGAGACAGAGAGAGAGGGGAAGAGAGAGAGACAGAGAGAGACAGAGAGAGAGAGAGAAGAGAGAGAGAGACAGAGAGAGAGAGAGGGAAGAGAGAGACAGAGAGAGACAGAGAGAGAGAGAGGGGAAGAGAGAGAGAGACAGAGAGAAGAGCAAGAGGAAAGGGCGCCTCTAGACAGAGAGAAGAGCAAGAAAAGGGAGAGCAATCGAGACAGAACCAGCCAGAGTAAACCTACACCAAGTGCCAAAGTTACCTGCTACTAAAGTTCACCCTCCCTCCCTCCCTCCCTCCCTCCCTCCCTCCCGCCCGCCCCCCCTCCCTCCCTCCCTCCTCCCCCCCTCCCTCCCTCCCTCACTCCCCCTCCCCTCCCTCCCTCCCTACCTCCCTCCCTCTCTCCCTCCCTCCCCCCTCCCTCCCTCCCCCCCCTCCCTCCCTCCCTCCCTCCCTCCCCTCCCTCCCTCCCTCCCTCCCCTCTCCCCTCCCTCCCCCCCTCCCTCCCCCCCTCCCTCCCCCTCTCCCTCCCCCTCCCTCTCTCTCCCTCTCCCTCCCTCCCTCCCTCCCCTCCCTCCCCCTCCCTCCCTCCCTCCCTCCCTCCCTCCCTCCCACTCCTTGACTCCTGTTCTGTCTCCCAGTGCCAAAAACAAAACCCTGAATTACACAAGTAGAGAAGACAGAGAGGAAGGGAGCAACAAAACCCTGAATTACACAAGTAGAGGAGACCAAAACCCTGAATTACACAAGTAGAGGAGACTCCAAAACCCTGTTCACAGTAGAGGAGACAGAAAAAGCAAAACCCTGAATTACACAAGTAGAGAAGAGAGACAGAGAGGAAGGGAGCAACAAAACCCTTTGGTGAAGGACACACACACACACACACGCTAGATCTCTAACCAGAGTCACACCTCACACACAGCGTGTGTGTACCGCTGGCGTCACAGACACACCACCAAAACCCCGACGGTACTGCTTTGAAACGTACAGCGGTAGAACCATTAGACCGCAACTACGTCACCACGACGACGTCACCACGACAACGTCACAGCACACGGTGGGAGAATCTTTCCACTCTGAACATACCGTAAGCCATTCAGTCAACCCTCTGGTGAACAAACGGAGGGTCTGATGAGTCTTTCATTTCCTCCCCAACTTCAGGATATCTCATGTTAAAGGTTGTTTCATCACTGCATCTCCCCAGTGGGCTCTGGAGAGGAGAAGGTGGAGTCACGAGTCCTCTGAAACATGACCCGGCCAAACCAAGCTCCTTAAACCCGGAAGCCAACGGCACCAATGTGTCAGAGGAAACCGGGGTCAGCCTGCAGGAGCCCGGCCCGCCACAAGGAGTCGCTAGAGCGCAATGAGCCAAGTAAAGGCCCCCCCCACCCGGGCAAACACTCCACCTAACTCAGACGACGCTGGGCCAATTGTGCGCCGCCCGTTGGGACTCCCGGTCGCGATCGAACACGGGTCTGTAGTGACGATGCAGTGCCTTAGACCGCTGTGCCCCTCTGGAGGCGCGATGAGCCAGGCTTTATAATGAAACAGTCCACAATGCAAGAAATCCTAGAAAAGAACAACGAAATGAAGGGACGGAAAATAAAGGTGAAAAGCATCTTGGGACTTACCTATTACCCAGAATGCACCACAGGAGGTCGGGAGGTCACAGCAGAAGGGGGAAGGAGATGGAGAGAAGAGAAGAACAACACATTAGATCAGTGCAACTGAACCAGGCAAAATTCCACAGTCCACACAGAGTCAATAAGACACTCAACTGGTTTCATTAGTCCACCACCAAACAGAAAAGGACTGCTCTCTAGCCAGACCACCTACTGACTGCTCATACCTAGCCAGACCACCTACTGACTGCTCATACCTAGCCAGACCACCTACTGACTGCTCATACCTAGCCAGACCACCTACTGACTGCTCATACCTAGCCAGACCACCTACTGACTGCTCATACCTAGCCAGACCACCTACTGACTGCTCATACCTAGCCAGACCACCTACTGACTGCTCATACCTAGCCAGACCACCTACTGACTGCTCATACCAGACCAGCCAGACCACCAGACTGACTGCTCATACCCAGCCAGACCACCGACTGACTGCTCATACCTAGCCAGACCACCGACTGACTGCTCATACCCAGCCAGACCACCTACTGACTGCTCATACCTAGCCAGACCACCTACTGACTGCTCATACCAGCCAGACCACCTACTGACTGCTCATACTAGCCAGCCAGACCACCAGACCACTGACTGCTCATACCTAGCCAGACCACTTACTGACTGCTCATACCTAGCCAGACCACCTACTGACTGCTCATACTAGCCAGACCACCTACTACTGACTGCTCATACCTAGCCAGACCACCGACTGACTGCTCATACCTAGCCAGCCAGACCACCAGACTGACTGCTCATACCTAGCCAGACCACCGACTGACTGCTCATATCTAGCCAGACCACCTACTGACTGCTCATACCTAGCCAGACCACCTACTGACTGCTCATACCTAGCCAGACCACCGACTGACTGCTCATATCTAGCCAGACCACCTACTGACTGCTCATACCTAGCCAGACCACCTACTGACTGCTCATACCTAGCCAGACCACCTACTGACTGCTCACTAGCCAGACCACCTACTGACTGCTCATACCTAGCCAGACCACCTACTGACTGCTCATACCTAGCCAGACCACCTTACTGACTGCTCTCTACCTGGCCAGACCACCTACTGACTGCTCACCTAGCCAGTACTGACTGCTCATACCTAGCCAGACCACCTACTGACTGCTCATACCTGGCCAGACCACCGACTGACTGCTACCTCTGACCTAGCCAGACCACTACTGACTGCTCATACCTGGCCAGACCACCGACTGACTGCTCATACCTGGCCAGACCACCGACTGACTGTCTGCTCATACCTGGCCAGGTACTGACTGCTCATACCTGACTGACTGCTCATACCTGGCCAGACCACCGACTGACTGCTCATACCTGGCCAGACCACCACTGACTGTCTACCTTACTGACTGCTCATACCTGGCCAGACCTGTACTGACTGCTCATACCTGGCTTCACTGACTGCTCATACCTGGCCAGACCACCTACTGACTGCTCATCTGCTCATAGCCAGACCTCTACTGACTGCTCATACCTAGCCAGTACTGACTGCTCATACCTAGCCAGACCACCTACTGACTGCTCATACCTGGCCAGACCACCTACTGACTGCTCATACCTGGCCAGACCACCTGACTGACTGTCAGATTCTGTTGCCAGACCACTACAGACTGCTCTGACTGTGTTCTTCAGACGAGTGCAGATGGGCCAGACCATTATCCTATTGGGCTGAGGTCTGCTCACCTAGGTCTACCTTCTGACTGTCTCTCTCCTGTCTTCACTAGGTCTACCTCTGACTGTCTCGCTCTCTCTCACCTGACTGACTGTCTACCTCTCTGACTGTCTCTCTCCTGTCTTCACTAGGTCATACCTGTCAGACTGTCTGTTGTCTCAGATCTCAGGGGGTCTGACTGACTACCTTCTGACTGTCTCTCTCAGACTGCAGTCTTCACTAGGTCTACTGTCTCTCTCCTGTCTCACTAGGTCTACCTTCTGACTGTCTCTCTCCTGTCTTCACTGTCTACCTTCTGACTGTCTCTCTCTCTCTCCTGTCTTCACTAGGTCTACCTTCTGACTGTCTCTCTCCTGTCTTCTCTAGGTCTACCTTCTGTCTTCTCCTGTCTCGTCTGACTGACTCTCTCTCTCTCCTGTCTTCACTAGGTCTACCTTCTGACTGTCTCTCTCTCCTGTCTTCACTAGGTCTACCTTCTGACTGTCTCTCTCCTGTCTTCACTAGGTCTACCTTCTGACTGTCTCTCCTGTCTTCACTAGGTCTACCTTCTGACTGTCTCTCTCTGTCTCTCTCTCTCTCCTCTCTAGATCTACCTTCTGACTGTCTCTCTCTCTCTCTCGTCTGACTGTCTCTCTCTGTCTTCTTGACTGTCTCTCTGTCTTCTCCTGTCTCTCTGACTGTCTCTTCACTAGGTCTACTCTCTCTCTCTCCTGTCTTCTCTGACTCTCTCTCTCTCTCTCTCTGACTGTCTGAATGTTTCTCCTCTCTCTAGGTCTCTGACTGTCTCTCTCGTCTGACTGTCTGACTCTCTCTCTCTCGTCTGACTGTCTATCTCTCTCGTCTGACTGATCTCTGTCTCTCCTCTCTTCACTAGGTCTGCCTTCTGACTGACTGTCCCCCCTCTCCTTTTGACTATCTGTTCTTCTGACTCTCTCTCCCCTGTCTGTCCCTCTCCCTGTCTGTCCCTCTCCCTCTCCCCACCTCCCCTCTCTCTCTGTCTGTCCCTCTCCCCTGTCTGTCCCTCTCCTCCCCTCCCTCCTCTCTCTCTCTCTCTCCCCTGTCTGTCCCTCTCCCCTCCCCACCTCCCTCTCTCTCTCCCCTGTCTGTCCCTCTCCCCTCCCCGCCTCCCTCTCGTTCTCTCTTCACTCCTTTACCTCAGATAACCCCCAACACGGCTCTACGTCTCTCTGCCGTCCTCTCTCTTTCCCTGGCCCTCTATATCCCACTCTCAGTGTGTGTTGACTCAGCAAACAGCCCCTGATCCCCACTAAGGTTTTAGGGAGCAGACTCCTCCTGGTCCCCACCCTCAGAGCCTAGTGTCAAACAATGACCTGCTCACATACACAACTAACTAGTAGAATCCTATCCCACTACTACAGGCTGTCTAAGGAGTGGATTACACAATGTGTTGACCAACAACACCTACAAACTACTTCATCCCCCTACACCCCCCCCCATTTCTCTCCGCCTCTTTTGTCCCCTTTCATCTGGTGACAGGTTAAAAGATCCCCATCGATTGAGTGTGTGTGTGTGTACGTGTGTGTGTGTGTGTGTGTGTGTGTGTGTGTGTGTGTGCGTACGTACGTGTGTGTGTGTGTACGTGTGTGTGTGTGTGTGTCGTGTGTGTACGTGTGTGTGTACGTGTGCGTGTGTGTACGTGCGTGTGTGCGTGTGTGTGTGTGTACGTGTGCGTGTGTGTACGTGTGTGTGTACGTGTGCGTGTGTGTACGTGTGTGTGTACGTGTGCGTGTGTGTACGTGTGTGTGTGTGTACGTGTACGTGTGTGTACGTGTGTGTGTGTACGTGTGCGTGCACGTGTGCGTGTGCGTGTGTGTGGATGATCGTGAGCGGCTTAAATGAAGGAGGGAAGATGCGTGTACTATGTGAGAGCACGTGTGTGTGTCATGGTGTCTGTATATACGTGTGTGTGATGTCATGAGGGTGTGTCATGGTGTCTGTATATGGTGTGTGTCAAATGTGTGTCACGGTGTGTGGTGTCTGTATATGGTGTGTGTGTGTGTGTGTGTGTCATGTGTGTCTGTATATGGTGTGTGTGTGTGTGTGTCATAGTGTGTGTGTGGTGTCTGTATATGGTGTGTGTGTGCATGTGTGTATATGGTGTGTGTGTCATAGTGTGTGTCATGGTGTCTGTATATGGTGTGTGTGTCATGTGTGTGTGTGTGTGTGTGTCTGTATATGGTGTGTGTGTGTGTGTCACGGTGTGTGTGTGTCACGGTGTGTGTGTGTCACGGTGTGTGTGTCACGTGTGTGTGTCATGGTGTGTGTGTGCATGTGTCTGTATATGGTGTGTGTGTGTGTGTGTCATGGTGTGTGTGTGTGTGTAGTGTGTGCGTGTGTCTGTATATGGTGTGTGCATGTGTCTGTATATGTGTGTGTGTGTCACGTGTGTGTGTGTCATGGTGTGTGTGTGCATGTGTCTGTATATGTGTGTGTGTCTGTGTCATGGTGTGTGTGTGTATGTGTGTATGTGTGTGTGTGTGTGCGTGTATGTGTGTGTGTGTGTGTGTGTGTCATGGTGTGTGTGTCATAGTGTGTGCGTGTGTCTGTATATGGTGTGTGCATGTGTCTGTATATGGTGTGTGTGTGTGTGTCATGGTGTGTGTGTCAGTGTGTGCGTGTGTCTGTATATGTGTGTGTGTGTGTGTATGGTGTGTGTGTGTGTGTGTGTGTGTATATGGTGTGCGTGTGTATATGGTGTGTGTGTGTGTGTGTGTGTATATGGTGTGTGTGTATATATGTGTGTGTGTGTGTGTGTGCGTGTATATGGTGTGCGTGTATATATATGTGTGTGTGTGTGCGTGTGTGTGTGTGTGTGTGTGTGTGTGTGTTACGAGAGCTGCTCCACTCTTCCTCCTTGAGGGCTCTTTATGCATCTATAAAACGCTTGAGCGATTCTAAGACACCAACCCCCCTCCTCTCTCTCTTTCCATCCCCCTCTCACCACCTGCTAATAGCCCTGTCTGCTCTCTTCACCCCCTCAGCCCTAAACACAACCTACTGCCCTGACACACACACACACACACACACACACACACACACACACACACACACACACAACACACACACAAGCTAACCAATAGTCTCCATCCTCCTAAGTGACAAAACCTCACACTATCATTCTCTTCATCCCCCCATTTCTCTCCCTCCCTCCATCCCTCCCTCCTTCCATCCCTCCCTCTCTCTTAAAGACCCCAGTCTGCCTCTCAAGAGAGGGGGAGGGAGAGGGGGATGACTCCAATTAAACAAGTGCAGGGGTCTTGTCGCTATGGTGACAGCAGCCACGGTGACGGTGAGAACTCTCTTTGAGCCCCTCCATACACGTGTACACACACACACACACACCAGACGCCTCAGAGGAAATTGAGACGGCATGAGAGAGAGAGAGACAGAGAGAGAGAGAGAGAGAGAGAAACAGAGATACAAAGAGAGACAGAGAGAGACAGAAGAGAGAGACAGACAGACAGAGTCAGAGAGAGAGAGAGAGAGAGACAGACAGAGAGAGACAGAGAGGGAGAGAGAGACAGACAGACAGAGATACAGAGAGAGAGACAGAGACAGACAGAGAGTTACAGAGAGAGAGCGAGACAGAGAGAGACAGGGAGAGACACAGAAAGAGACAGACAGAAAGAGACAGAAAGAGACAGAAAGAGACAGAAAGAGAGAGAGACAGAGAGAGAGAGAGAGACAGAGACTCAGGTGATCCAGGTGACAGAGAGACAGTGGAGAGAGAGAGAGAGAGAGACAGAGTCTTCCACCCCAGTGTAACTCAGGTGATCCAGATGACAGAGTCTTCCAGTGTAACTCAGGTGATCTAGATGACAGGTGAGAGTAACAGTGACTAGATGAGAGAGTGAGACAGATGACAGGTGAGAGAGACTAGAGACAGGTGAGTCTTCCAGTGAGGTGATCTAGATGACAGGTGAGTCTTCCAGTGTAACTCAGGTGATCTAGATGACAGGTGAGTCTTCCAGTGTAACTCAGGTGATCTAGATGACAGGTGAGTCTTCCAGTGTAACTCAGGTGATCCAGGTGACAGTAGAGTCTTCCAGTGTAACTCAGGTGATCCAGGTGACAGGTGAGTATTCCAGTGTAACAGATGACAGGTGATCCAGATGACAGATGACAGGTGAGTCTTCCAGTGTAACTCAGGTGATCCAGGTGACAGGTGAGTCTTCCACCCCAGTGTAACTCAGGTGATCCAGATGACAGGTGAGTCTTCCAGTGTAACTCAGGTGACAGATGACAGGTGAGTCTTCCAGTGTAACTCAGGTGATCTAGATGATCCAGGTGATCTAGATGACAGGTGAGTCTTCCATTGTAACTCAGGTGATCCAGTGTCTTAACTCAGGTGATCTAGATGACAGGTGAGTCTTCCACCCCAGTGTAACTCAGGTGATCCAGATGACAGATCTAGTGACAGGTGAGTCTTTCCAGTGTAACTCAGGTGATCCAGGTGACAGGTGAGTCTTCCACCCCAGTGTAACTCAGGTGATCTAGATGACAGGTGAGTCTTCCAGTGTAACTCAGGTGATCCAGATGACAGTGAGTCTTCCAGTGTAACTCAGGTGATCTAGATGACAGGTGAGTCTTCCAGTGTAACTCAGGTGATCTAGATGACAGGTGAGTCTTCCAGTGTAACTCAGGTGATCCAGGTGACAGGTGAGTCTTCCACCCCAGTGTAACTCAGGTGATCTAGATGACAGGTGAGTCTTCCACCCCAGTGTAACTCAGGTGATCTAGATGACAGGTGAGTCTTCCACCCCAGTGTAACTCAGGTGATCCAGATGACAGTAGAGTCTTCCAGTGTAACTCAGGTGATCCAGATGACAGTGTAACTCAGGTGAGTCTTCCAGTGTAACTCAGGTGATCCAGATGACAGTGAGTCTTCCAGTGTAACTCAGGTGATCAGATGAGGTGAGTCTTCCACCCCAGTGTAACTCAGGTGATCTAGATGACAGTAGAGTCTTCCACCCCAGTGAGTCTTCAGTAAACTCAGGTGAGTGTAACTCAGGTGATCTAGATGACAGGTGACAGTGAGTCTTCCAGTGTAACTCAGGTGATCCAGATGACAGTAGAGTCTTCCAGTGTAACTCAGGTGATCTCAGATAGATGACAGTAGAGTCTTCCAGTGTAACTAGATGACAGGTGATCCAGATGACAGATGACAGGTGAGTCTTCCAGTGTAACTCAGGTGATCCAGATGACAGTAGAGTCTTCCACCCCAGTGTAACTCAGGTGATCCAGATGACAGTAGAGTCTTCCAGTGTAACTCAGGTGATCTAGATGACAGGTGAGAGTCTTCCACCCCAGTGTAACTCAGGTGATCCAGATGACAGGTGAGTCTTCCACCCCAGTGTAACTCAGGTGATCTAGATGACAGGTGAGTCTTCCAGTGTAACTCAGGTGATCCAGATGACAGGTGAGTCTTCCACCCCAGTGTAACTCAGGTGATCCAGATGACAGTAGAGTCTTCCAGTGTAACTCAGGTGATCTAGATGACAGGTGAGTCTTCCAGTGTAACTCAGGTGATCTAGATGACAGTAGAGTCTTCCAGTGTAACTCAGGTGATCTAGATGACAGGTGAGTCTTCCACCCCAGTGTAACTCTGTCTTTAGCCCAGGTGATCCAGATGACGTCTTTAGTGCCCGGACGTCTTTAGCCTGGCCCGGACGTCTTTTAGCCGGCCCGACGTCTTTAGCCCGGCCCAGGACGTCTTTAGCCTAGCCCGGACGTCTTTTAGCCCGGAGCCCGGACGTCTTTAGCCTAGCCCGGACGTCTTTAGCCCGGACGTCTTTAGCCCGGACGTCTTTAGCCCGGACGCCTTTAGGAAGTCTTTAGGCCGTCGCGTCTTTAGCCCGGACGTCTTTAGCCCGCCTGGACGTCTTTAGCCCGGACGTCTTTAGCCCTTTAGCCTGGCGTCTTTAGCCCTGGACGTCTTTAGCCCGGACGCGTCTTTTGGGCGTCTTTGCCCGGCCTGGGCGTCTTTAGCCCGGACGTCTTTAGCCCGGACGTCTTTAGCCCGGCCTGGACGTCTTTAGCCCGGACGTCTTTAGCCTAGCCCGGACGTCTTTAGCCCGGACGTCTTTAGCCCGGACGTCTTTAGCCCGGACGTCTTTAGCCCGGACGTCTTTAGCCCGGACTGGACGTATTTAGCCTGGCTGTCTTTAGCCTGGCTGTCTTTAGCCTGGCCTGGACGTCTTTAGCCCGGACGTCTTTAGCCTGGCTTGGACGTCTTTAGCCCGGACGTCTTTAGCCCGGACG
>NW_027012671.1:384728-387228 GCF_036934945.1 Oncorhynchus masou masou
ATAGCCTTGCTATTGAGAAAGGCCGCCGTAGGCAGACATGGCTCTCAAGAGAAGACAGGCTATGTGCTCACTGCCCACAAAATGAGGTGGAAACTGAGCTGCACTTCCTAACCTCCTGCCCAATGTATGACCATATTAGAGAGACATATTTCCCTCAGATTACACAGATCCACAAAGAATTCGAAAACAAATCCAATTTTGAAAAACTCCCATATCTACTGGGTGAAATTCCACAGTGTGCCATCAGAGCAGCAAGATTTGTGACCTGTTGCCACGAGAAAAGGGCAACCAGTGAAGAACAAACACCATTGTAAATACAACACATATCTATGCTTATTTATTTTATCTTGTGTCCTTTACCATTTGTACCTTGTAAAAACACTGTATATATATATATAATATGACATTTGTAATGTCTTTATTGTTTTCAAACTTCTGTATGTGTGATGTCTACTGTTAATTTTTATTGTTTACCTTACTTGCTTTGGCAATGTTAACACATGTTACCCATGCCAATAAAGTCCCTTGAATTGAATTGAATTGAGAGACAGAGAGAGACAGAGAGAGACAGAGAGAGACAGAGAGATAGCGAGACAGAGAGAGACAGAGAGATAGAGAGAGAGACAGAGACAGAGAGATAGAGAGAGAGAGATAGAGAGAGAGACAGAGATAGCGAGACAGAGATAGAGAGAGACAGAGAGACAGGAGACGGGAGACGGACGCCGTCTTGTCCAGAAGCTTAATACATTTTATAGAAGCAGAAAGTGTCTTATAGTTATATAATATGTATAATATATAATGTTTATTACCTGTATTCTTATATAATGTTTATTACCAGGTATTCAACTGAAATGTTGTATATTGGTTCATTCAGATGTTCAATTTTAATGCCTAAAATATTGTTTAAGTGGTTTGTCCAGTCCAGTGGTTTTTCCAGTCCAGTGGTTTGTCCAGTCCAGTGGTTTGTCCAGTCCAGTGGTTTGTCTAGTCCAGTCCAGTGGTTTGTCTAGTCCAGTCCAGTGGTTTGTCTAGTCCAGTCCAGTGGTTTGTCTAGTCCAGTCCAGTGGTGTGTCCAGTCCAGTCCAGTGGTGTGTCCAGTCCAGTCCAGTGGTGTGTCCAGTCCAGTCCAGTGGTTTGTCTAGTCCAGTCCAGTGGTTTGTCCAGTCCAGTGGTGTGTCCAGTCCAGTCCAGTGGTTTGTCCAGTCCAGTCCAGTGGTTTGTCTAGTCCAGTCCAGTGGTTTGTCTAGTCCAGTCCAGTGGTGTGTCCAGTCCAGTGGTTTGTCCAGTGTAGTGGTTTGTCCAGTCTAGTGGTTTGTCCAGTCCAGTGGTTTGTCCAGTCCAGTCCAGTGGTTTGTCTAGTCCAGTCCAGTGGTTTGTCCAGTCCAGTGGTTTGTCCAGTCCAGTCTAGTGGTTTGTCCAGTCCAGAGGTTTGTCCAGTGGTGTGTCCAGTCCAGTCCAGTGGTTTGTCCAGTCCAGTGGTGTGTCCAGTCCAGTGGTGTGTCTAGTCCAGTCCAGTCCAGTGGTTTGTCTAGTCCAGTCCAGTCCAGTGGTTTGTCTAGTCCAGTCCAGTCCAGTGGTTTGTCTAGTCCAGTCCAGTCCAGTGGTTTGTCTAGTCCAGTCCAGTCCAGTGGTTTGTCTAGTCCAGTCCAGTCCAGTGGTTTGTCTAGTCCAGTCCAGTGGTTTGTCCAGTCCAGTCCAGTGGTTTGTCCAGTCCAGTCCAGTGTTGTGTCCAGTCCAGGAGTGTGTCCAGTCTAGTGGTGTGTCCAGTCCAGTGGTGTGTCCAGTCCAGTGGTTTGTCTAGTCCAGTCCAGTGGTTTGTCTAGTCCAGTCCAGTCCAGTGGTTTGTCTAGACCAGTCCAGTCCAGTGGTTTGTCTAGTCCAGTCCAGTGGTGTGTCCAGTCCAGTCCAGTGGTGTGTCCAGTCCAGTGGTGTGTCCAGTCCAGTGGTTTGTCCAGTCCAGTGGTTTGTCCAGTCCAGTCTAGTGGTTTGTCCAGTCCAGAGGTTTGTCAAGTCCAGTCCAGTGGTGTGTCCAGTCCAGTGGTGTGTCCAGTCCAGTGGTTTGTCCAGTCCAGTGGTTTGTCCAGTCCAGTGGTTTGTCCAGTCCAGTGGTTTGTCCAGTCCAGTCCAGTGGTTTGTCCAGTCCAGTCCAGTGGTTTGTCTAGACCAGTCCAGTCCAGTGGTTTGTCCAGTCCAGTCCAGTGGTGTCCAGTCCAGTCCAGTGGTGTGTCCAGTCCAGTGGTGTGTCCAGTCCAGTGGTGTGTCCAGTCCAGTGGTGTGTCCAGTCCAGTGGTGTGTCCAGTCCAGTGGTTTGTCCAGTCCAGTCCAGTGGTGTGTCCAGTCCAGTGGTTTGTCCAGTTCAGTCCAGTCCAGAGGTTTGTCAAGTCCAGTCCAGTGGTTTGTCCAGTCCAGTGGTGTGTCCAGTCCAGTGGTGTGTCTAGTCCAGTCCAGTCCAGTGGTTTGTCTAGTCCAGTCCAGTGGTTTGTCTAGTCCAGTCCAGTCC
>NW_027012671.1:394728-404728 GCF_036934945.1 Oncorhynchus masou masou
AGAGGGCAGCAGAGGGCGAGGGACGGGGCAGGGCAGGGGACGAGGGCAGCAGGGGACGCAGGGCAGGGCAGGGGACGAGGGCAGCAGGGGACGAGGGCAGCAGGGGACGAGGGCAGCAGGGGACGAGGGCAGCAGGGGACGAGGGCAGCAGGGGACGAGGGCAGCAGGGGACGAGGGCAGCAGGGGACGAGGGCAGCAGGGGACGAGGGCAGCAGGGGAGGGCAGCAGGGGGAGGGCAGGGGACGAGGGCAGCAGGGGACGCAGGGCGCTACGTTCAGCATTTAATAGTGAAATGCCTTTCAGAAAGAAATCTTTTTTTTTCTAGAAGAAGAGGACAAGAAGAGGACGTTACATAATTCTCCAAACACTTCCTCTCGAAGACGCCCAGCTTTCTACCACAGAAACAGTCCAACTGAAACACACAGACATTCAGAACTCTCTCTCTCTCTCCTTTTCTCCCTCGCTTTCACTCTACCTAACACACAGTACACTAGACACAGTACACCCCCCTCTACCTTACTCTAACACACACAGACACACACTTGACATATCTGAGCAGACAGGCAGCCTCTACATCACAGTCACCATGACAACGTCGTGAGACAATCCGCAAAAGCAGCCAGTCCCCCGGTCACACGCCCCGGAGGGAGAGATGAAGAGAGAGAGAGACGGAGAGAAGAGCGAGCGATAGAGCGAGAGCGAACGATATCGAGAGAGACTGAAAGTGTGAGAGACGGAGAGAGAGACCGAGCGTGTGAGAGACGGAGAGAGAGACAGAGCGTGTGAGAGACGGAGAGAGAGACAGAGCGTGTGAGAGACGGAGAGAGAGACCGAGCGTGTGAGAGACGGAGAGAGAGAGATGGAGAGGAGATTGAGATGAGGATAAAGAGAGGAGGAGGGAGAGGAGGAGAGAGGAGGAGCGAGGAGCGTGACTTGAACATGCTACACATGACAATAGAAAAGACACGTAACAGCAGCCTGTTCTGAAGCACAGCAGCAACACATCATAGAACAGTGGACTAGAACAGTGGACTAGAACAGTGGACTAGAACAGTGGACTAGAACAGTGGAACAGAACAGTGGAACAGAACAGTGGAACAGAACAGTGGACTAGAACAGTGGACTAGAACAGTGGACTAGAACAGTGGAACTAGAACAGTGGAACAGAACAGTGGAACAGAACAGTGGAATAGAACAGTGGAACAGAACAGTGGACTAGAACAGTGGACTAGAACAGTGGACTAGAACAGTGGAACAGAACAGTGGAATAGAACAGTGGACTAGAACAGTGGACTAGAACAGTGGAACTAGAACAGTGGACTAGAACAGTGGACTAGAACAGTGGACTAGAACAGTGGACTAGAACAGTGGACTAGAACAGTGGACTAGAACAGTGGAACAGAACAGTGGAACAGAACAGTGGAATAGAACAGTGGAACAGAACAGTGGACTAGAACAGTGGAAGAGAACAGTGGACTAGAACAGTGGAACAGAACAGTGGACTAGAACAGTGGAACAGAACAGTGGAACAGAACAGTGGAACTAGAACAGTGGACTAGAACAGTGGAACAGAACAGTGGAACAGAACAGTGGACTAGAACAGTGGAACAGAACAGTGGAACAGAACAGTGGAACAGAACAGTGGACTAGAACAGTGGACTAGAACAGTGGAACAGAACAGTGGAACTAGAACAGTGGAACAGAACAGTGGACTAGAACAGTGGAACAGAACAGTGGAACAGAACAGTGGAACAGAACAGTGGACTAGAACAGTGGAACAGAACAGTGGACTAGAACAGTGGAACAGAACAGTGGAACAGTGGAACAGAACAGTGGAACAGAACAGTATACAAGAGAACAGTGGATTCCCGCTGGGGCCGCCCATATGAAAATGGATGCCACCACTACTGTAGGAACGTGTCTGTTGAAGGACTACATTAGACCATTTTGGATGAACCCCTAGAACCAGCGGAACAGTGGAATAGAAAATGGGGTTGGAAAAGAAAATCCTGAAGAAGTAAAAATGAACAGTGGTTCACTTTAAATGTAAATTATTGAAATGTAAAAGACCCAATTCAACAGAGACAGGGAAGCGGCTGCACTAGACTGGACCAGGGGAAAGCGGCTGCACTAGAACCAGGGGAAACGGCTGCACTAGACTGGACCAGGGGAACAGACTGGACCAGTGGAACAGCACTAGACTGGACCAGTGGAAACGGCTGAACAGACTGGACCAGAACGGCTGGAACCGGGGATGCGGCTGCACTAGACTGGACCAGGGGAACGGCTGCACTAGAAGGCGGCACTGGTGGAACAGAACACTGGACTGGACCAGGGAAAGCGGCTGCAGACTGGACCAGGGGAAAGCGGCTGCACTAGACTGGACAGGGGAAAGCGGCTGCACTGGACTGGACCAGGGAAACGGCTGCACTGGACTGGACCAGGGGACGGCTGCACAGAACCAGTGGGCGGCTGCACTGGACTGGACCAGGGGAAGCGGCTGCAGACTGGACCAGAACCAGGGAAACGGCACTGGACTGGACCAGGGAAAGCGGCTGCACTGGACTGGAGAACCATGGGAAACGGCTGCACTGGACTGGACCAGGGGAAACGGCTTGGGAAACGGCTGCACTGGACTGGACCCGGCTGCACTGGACTGGACCAGGGCGGCTGCACTGGACTGGACCAGGGGAAAATGGACTGGACTGGACCACGGCCACTGGACTGGACCAGGGGAAACGCTGCACTGGACTGGACCAGGGGAAAGGCTGCACTGGACTGGACCAGGGGAAACACTGGACTGGACCATGGGCGGCTGCACTGGACTGGACCAGGGAAAGCGGCTTGGACTGGAGGGGAACGGCTGCACTGGACTGGACCAGGGAAACGGCTGCACTGGACTGGACCAGGGGAAACGGCTGCACTGGACTGGACCAGGGGAAACGGCTGCACTGGACTGGACCACTGGACTGGACCAGGGGAAACGGCTGCACTGGACTGGACCAGGGGAAAGCGGCTGCACTGGACTGGACCAGGGAATCGGCTGCACTGGACTGGACCAAAACGGCTGCACTGGACTGGACCAGGGGTTCGGCTGCACTGGACTGGACCAGGGGAAACGGCTGCACTGGACTGGACCAGGGGAAACGGCTGCACTAGACTGGACCAGGGACGGCCACTGGACTGGACCAGGGGAAACGGCTGCACTGGACTGGACCAGGGGAAACGGCTGCACAGACTGGACCAGGGAAACGGCTGCACTGACTGGACCAGGGGACTGGACTAGACTGGGGAAACGGCTGCACTAGACTGGACCAGGGGAAACGGCTGCACTAGACTGGACCTAGACTGGACCAGGGGAAACGGCTGCACTAGACTGGACCAGGGGAAACGGCTGCACTGGACTGGACCAGGGGAAACGGCTGCACTGGACTGGACCAGGGAAACGGCTGCACTAGACTGGACCAGGGGAAACGGCTGCACTGGACTGGACCAGGGGAAACGGCTGCACTAGACTGGACCAGGGGAAACGGCTGCACTAGACTGGACCAGGGGAAACGGCTGCACTAGACTGGACCAGGGGAAACGGCTGCACTGGACTGGACCAGGGGAAACGGCTGCACTGGACTGGACCAGGGGAAACGGCTGCACTGGACTGGACCAGGGGAAACGGCTGCACTGGACTGGACCAGGGGAAACGGCTGCACTGGACTGGACCGGGGAAACGGCTGCACTGGACTGGACCAGGGAAACGGCTGCACTGGACTGGACTGGACCAGGGGAAACGGCTGCACTGGACTGGACCAGGGGAAACGGCTGCACTGGACTGGACCAGGGGAAACGGCTGCACTAGACTGGACCAGGGGAAACGGCTGCACTAGACTGGACCAGGGGAAACGGCTGCACTAGACTGGACCAGGGGAAACGGCTGCACTAGACTGGACCAGGGGAAACGGCTGCACTAGACTGGACCAGGGGAAACGGCTGCACTAGACTGGACCAGGGGAAACGGCTGCACTAGACTGGACCAGGGAAACGGCTGCACTAGACTGGACCAGGAGAAACGGCTGCACTAGACTGGACCAGGGAAACGGCTGCACTAGACTGGACCAGGGGAAACGGCTGCACTAGACTGGACCAGGGGAAACGGCTGCACTGGACTGGACCAGGGGAAACGGCTGCACTGGACTGGACCAGGGGAACGGCTGCACTGGACTGGACCAGGGAAACGGCTGCACTGGACTGGACCAGGGGAAACGGCTGCACTGGACTGGACCAGGGGAAACGGCTGCACTGTACTGGACCAGGGAAACGGCTGCACTGGACTGGACCAGGGGAAACGGCTGCACTGGACTGGACCAGGGGAAACGGCTGCACTGGACTGGACCAGGGAAACGCACTGGACTGGACCACTGCTGCACTGGACTGGACCAGGGAAACGCGGCTGCACTGGACTGGACCAGGGGAAAGCGGCTGCACTGGACTGGACCAGGGAAAACTGGACTGGACCAGGGAAACGGCTGCACTGGACTGGACCAGGGGAATACTGGACTGGACCAGGGAAACGGCTGCACTGGACTGGACCAGGGAAATGGCTGCACTGGACTGGACCAGGGGACGGCTGGCTAGACTGGACCAGGGGAATAGACTGGACCAGGGGAATAGACTGGACCAGGGGAATAGACTGGACCAGGGGAAACGGCTGCACTGGACTGGACCAGGGAAACGGCTGCACCAGGGAAACGGCTGCACTGGACTGGACCAAAAAGCCCTGCTGTCTCCCACAGAACATTAAAACTCATGCAACCGTCAACAGCTCATATCGGTGTGAACGTGGAGTCAACAGTGCTCTCGACTGCATTGGTGCCGCATTCAAGACAACTGGGAAATGTCCGACTTCCGACATCAGACATCAGTGCGTTCACGACAACTGGGAAATGAAATGGGGGGGGGGACTCCAAATGCATTTTTGTTGTTGTTCTTGTTGTTGTTCTTGTTGTTGTTCTTGTTCGTGTTGTTGTTGGTCATCAACTCGAAATTCCAACTCAGGAACTCGGGTGTCTTTCTAGCTCCGGCTTTCCGACCTGAAGATCACTGACGTCATGATCTGACCTCTGACTTTTTTCCCCATAGTTACCAGTGGTCTTGAAAGCACCATGAAACCAGATATGGATCCTGGTTGGATGTGACAGTAGAGATGACCCCGCCCCCTGACTTGGAGAAGCCCCGACGCAACATGCAACAAGCCACACCCACCTCATTAGTGGTGGTGAGGCAAGAGACATGATGTCATCGCCCCACATTAAATGTAAACATGGTCTGTTTATTACATCATTTCTTTTCACACGGTTGGGGTTGAGAATTGTCAGATGTCAGAATGGGGTTGTAGACGGAAACAGTTTGGGAGCCCCTGGTATAAACAGTGTCCTCTACATTTTGGACGAGAGTTCCTTCTCCTGACGCCTTTTGTGGGCACTGAACACCTCAAATCCCTACAGGTAATAAGATGAGAGACACCGATGTTTCCACTGTGTGTCTCCCCTTTCACCCTTAAATCTGCATGGCTGTGAACGCCTCTCTTTCTCTCCCTCCGCCCCCCTCCCTCCCTCCGCCCCTCCTTCTCTCCCTCCGCCCAAGCTCTAGTTAAAAAGTAGTGAAAGAGAGAGAGGGGGAAAGAGAGGAGAGAGAAAGAGAGGGGAGAGAGAGAAGAGAGGGGCAGAGAGAGGAGAGAGAAAGAGGGGGCAGAGAGAGGAGAGAGAAAGAGAGGGCAGAGAGGGAGAGAAAAGAGGGGGCAGAGAGAGGAGAGAGAAAGAGGGCAGAGGGGGCAGAGAGAGGGCAGAGGGGGCAGAGAGAGGGCAGAGAGAGGGCAGAGAGGGAGAGAGAAAGAGAGGGCAGAGAGGGAGAGAAAAAGAGGGGGCAGAGAGAGAGAGAGAAAGAGGGGGCAGAGGGGCAGAGAGAGAGAGGGCAGAGAGGGGCAGAGAGGGAGAAAGAGAGGGGGCAGAGAGAGGGAGAGAAAGAGAGGGCAGAGGGGGCAGAGAGAGGGCAGAGAGAGGGCAGAGAGGAGAGAGAAAGAGAGGGCAGAGAGGGAGAAAGAAAAAGAGGGGGCAGAGAGAGGAGAGAGAAAGAGAGGGCAGAGAGGAGAAAGAAAAGCAGAGGGGGCAGAGAGAGGGCAGAGAGGAGAGAGAAAGAGAGGGCAGAGAGGGAGAAAGAAAAAGAGGGGGCAGAGAGAGAGAGAGAAAGAGGGCAGAGAAACAGGGCAGAGAGAGAGGGCAGAGAGTGAGGCGGGTGAGCGAGAGAAAGAGGGGGAAAGACACACAGAGAATGTGAGAGGAGGAGTAATTTGCTCCTTCCTCTTCTCCCCAAAGCAAACAACCATGGATGGACAGAGAGAGAGAAGGGGGGGGGTTGAGACGTCAGACCTGTTCTCTTCCTTGTTTGTGATTGTTATCAGGGCTATTTTAGGAAGCAACCAGGAAGTCATTAACACACTACAGCCTGACTGGGCTGCTCACTGAGAGGAGAGAGATGAGAATAGGGAGGACGAGAGAGAGATGAGAATAGGGAGGAGAGAGAGAGAGAGAGAGAGATGAGAGGGAGGAGAGAGAGAGAGAGAGAGAGAGAGAACAGGGAGAGAGAGAGAGAGAGAGAGAGAGATGAGAATAGGGAGGATGAGAGAGAGAGAAAGAGAGAGAGAGAAGAGATGAGAATAGGGAGGAGAGAGAGAGAGAGATGAGAATAGAGAGAGAGAGATGAGAGAGAGAGGAGAGATGAGAATAGGGAGGATGAGAGAGAGAGAAAGAGAGAGAGAAAGAGAGATGAGAACAGGGAGGACGAGAGAGAGAGTGGATGATGGAGAGATGAGAATAGTGCAGACGAGAGAGAGAGAAATGCAAGGGAGGAGAAAGACTAGAGGGAAAGAGGGATAGAGAATTATGGAAATATAGAAATATGAATTGTAATGATGAAGAGCAATACTCCTTTTTCAACCAATCAACTCCTCCTACTCAGAACCACAACATTTACACACACTTACATCAAAAAGGAACAATCACTTTCAACCAGGTCCCAAACGTGTCTCCTCTTCTGCTGTTCTAAAGACTCTCTCTCCCCCTCAATGTTTCATTCCTCATAATGTCTCTGCTGTGTTATCTGACAATGTGTTGTTTCTGCAGGACCCACTGTAGCACCATTACTCAGCCTGGTGCTCTAATGGCTATTGATGCAGCCTGGGGCATCACACACACACACACCACACACGTGCTCTCACTTAGACACACACACTTGCACGCAGAGGCACACACACACACACTCTCACTTAGACACACCCACTTGCACGCACACACACACACACACACACACACACACACACACACTCCTAGGGAATGTTGATAAAAAATGTAATGGAGGGGTTCAATTAGAAGGTGTTTCTCCAGCAGGAATAACATCAAACGTCACACATAGAGGACACACACACACACACATAGATCATAGAGGACACACACACACAGAGAACATAGAGGACACACACACAGACAGACAGAAAATAGAGGACACACACACAGACAGACAAAGAAAATAGAGGACACACACACACACACACAGAGAAAATAAAGGACACACACACAGAGAACATAGAGGACACACACAGACAGAGAAAATAGAGGACACACACACAGACAGACAGAGAACATAGAGGACACACACACACAGAGAGAACATAGAGGACACACACACAGAGAACATAGAGGACACACACACACAGAGACATAGAGGACACACACACACAGAGCATAGAGGACACACACACACACAGAGCATAGAGGACACACACAGAGAACACACACACAGAGAACATAGCTGGGTAAACCTGAGCCACAGAGAGAACTTAGATGAGGATTTGGCCTCACACACAGAGCAGAGAACAGAGATTTAGTGGACTAAGTCAGCTAGGATGAACAGAGATCACCTCTGGGGTGGAGGAGAGGACAGGAGAGGGGAGGGGTAGAGAGGAGAGTGGGAGGGGTGAGTGGTGTGTGTGTGGGTGTGTGTGTGTGTGTGTGTGTGTGTAGTGTGTGTGTGTGTGTGTGTGTGTGTGTGTGTACAGGTAGCTGGGTAAACCTGAGCCTGCAGAGTAATTCCTACTTAGATGAGGATTTGGCCTCTTGGTTGTCGTGGGCGTGAAGAGCAGAGAGAGAGATTTAGTGGACTAAGTCAGCTAGGATGAACAAGAGATCACCTCTGGGGTGGAGGAGAGGACAGGAGAGGGGAGGGGTAGAGAGGGAGAGGGGAGGGGTAGAGAGGAGAGAGGGAGAGGGGAGGAGAGAGGGGGGAGAGAGGGGAGGGGAGAGAGGAGAGGGGAGGGGAGAGAGGAGAGAGGGGAGGGGTAGAGACAGAGAGAGGGGAGGGGTAGAGAGGAGGAGGAGAGGGTAGAGAGGGGAGGGAGAGAGGGAGGGGAGAGAGGAGAGGGAGATTTAGTGGACTAAGTCAGCTAGGATGAACAAGAGATCACCTCTGGGGTGGAGGAGGGGAGGACAGGAGAGGGGAGGGGTAGAGAGGAGAGAGGGGAGGGGAGAGAGGGAGAGAGGAGAGGGGTAGAGAGGGGTAGAGAGGAGAGAGGGGAGGGGTAGAGAGGGGAGGGGAGGGTAGAGAGGAGAGGGGAGGGGTAGAGAGGAGAGAGGGAGGGGTAGAGAGGAGAGAGGGGAGGGGTAGAGAGGAGAGAGGGGAGGGGTAGAGAGGAGAGAGGGGAGGGGTAGAGAGGAGAGAGGGGGGAGGGGAGAGAGGGGGAGGGGTAGAGAGGAGAGAGGGGAGGGGTAGAGAGGGGAGGGGAGGGTAGGGGAGAGGGAGAGGGGAGGGGTAGAGAGGGAGAGGGGGAGGGGTAGAGAGGGAGAGGGGAGGGGAGAGGAGAGAGGGGGAGGGGTAGAGAGGAGAGGGGAGGGAGAGAGGAGAGAGGGGAGGGGTAGAGAGGAGAGAGGGGAGGGGTAGAAGGAAGAGATCAGAGGGGGGGAGGGGAGGAGGAGGTAGAGGAGAGGGGAGGGGAGGGGAGAGGGGAGAGAGGGAGGGGTAGAGAGGAGAGGAGAGAGGGGGGGAGGGGGGGGGGTAGAGAGGAGAGAGGGAGGGGTAGAGAGGAGAGAGAGGGGGGAGGGTAGAGAGGGAGAGGGAGGGGGGGTAGAGAGGAGAGGGGAGGGGGAGGGGAGAGAGGGGGAGAGGTAGAGGGGGAGAGAGGAGAGGGGAGAGGAGAGGGGAGGGAGAGAGGAGGAGGGGAGGGGTAGAGAGGAGAGAGGGGAGGGGTAGAGAGGGGAGGGGAGGGGTAGAGAGGAGAGAGGGGAGGGGGAGAGAGATTTAGTGGACTAAGTCAGCTAGATGAGAGGGATGAAGAGATCACCTCTGGGGGGGGGGAGAGGAGAGGGGAGGGGTAGAGAGGAGAGGGGGAGGGGAGAGAGGGGGGGGGTAGAGAGGAGAGAGGGGAGAGGGAGAGGGGAGGGGGAGAGAGGGGGGGAGAGGGGAGAGGGGAGGGGGAGAGGAGAGAGGGGGAGAGGAGGGGGGTAGAGAGGAGAGAGGAGAGGGGAGAGGGGGGGGGGTAGAGAGGAGAGAGGGAGGGGGAGAGGAGGAGAGGTAGAGGGGAGAGAGGGGTAGAGGGGAGAGAGGAGGAGGGGGGAGAGGAGGAGAGGGGGGGGAGGGTAGAGGGGGAGAGGAGGAGGGAGAGAGGGGAGGGGTAGAGAGGGAGGAGAGGGAGGGGTAGAGAGGAGAGAGGGAGGGGAGGGGGAGAGAGGAGAGAGGGGGAGGGTAGAGGGAGAGGAGGGGGATAGAGAGGAGAGGGGGGGGGGGAGAGAGGGAGGGGGGAGGGGAGGGAGAGGGGAGGGGGAGAGGAGAGGGGGGGGGAGAGGAGAGGGGGAGGGGTAGAGAGGAGAGGGGGGAGGGGTAGAGAGGGAGAGGGGGAGGGAGAGGAGAGGGAGAGGGAGAGAGAGAGGAGAGGGGGTAGAGGGGGAGAGAGGAGAGGGGT
>NW_027012671.1:409728-435958 GCF_036934945.1 Oncorhynchus masou masou
ACACACACGGACACACACACGGACAGGGACACACACACACACACACACACAGGGACACACACACACAGGGACACACACACGGGGACACACACACTTCTCTGCGTACACAGTGTGAGGCTGTGGAGAGAGGCCTAGTGCAGGGTGCAGGCCAGACTGATGAACATGTGGACATGCCTGGAAGGAGGGGAATGTGGTCACATAGCCTGGCCAAATTAAAAACATCCACACAGAGAGGAGGAGAGGGTATGGAACAGAGAGAGGTAGAGGAGGAGGAGAGAGACACCGAAAGGAGAGGGGAGTGCCAGAGAGAGAGAGAGAAATCCCAGAGACAGAGAGAGGTAGAGGAGGAGGGGAGAGCCAGAGAGAGAGAGAGAGAGAAATCCCAGAGACAGAGAGAGGTAGAGGAGGAGGAGAGAGACACCGAAAGGAGGAGGGGAGAGCCAGAGAGAGAGAGGAATCCCAGAGACAGAGAGAGGTAGAGGAGGAGAGAGACACCGAAAGGAGGAGGGGAGAGCCAGAGAAAGAGAGAAATCCCAGAGACAGAGAGAGGTAGAGGAGGAGGAGAGAGACACCGAAAGGAGGAGGGGAGAGCCAGAGAGAGAGAGAGAAATCCCAGAGACAGAGAGAGGTAGAGGAGGAGGAGAGAGACACCGAAAGGAGGAGGGGAGAGCCAGAGAGAGAGAGAGAGGAATCCCAGAGACAGAGAGAGGTAGAGGAGGAGAGAGACACCGAAAGGAGGAGGGGAGAGCCAGAGAGAGAGAGAGAGGAATCCCAGAGACAGAGAGAGGTAGAGGAGGAGGAGAGAGACACCGAAAGGAGGAGGGGAGAGACAGAGAGAGAGGAATCCCAGAGACAGAGAGTGGTAGAGGAGGAGGAGAGAGACACCGAAAGGAGGAGGGGAGAGCCAGAGAGAGAGAGAGGAATCCCAGAGACAGAGAGAGGTAGAGGAGGAGGAGAGAGACACCAAAAGGAGGAGGGGAGAGACAGAGAGAGAGAGAGAGAGAGAGAGGAATCCCAGAGACAGAGAGAGGTAGAGGAGGAGGAGAGAGACACCGAAAGGAGGAGGGGAGAGCCAGAGAGAGAGAGAGGAATCCCAGAGACAGAGAGAGGTAGAGGAGGAGGAGAGAGACACCGAAAGGAGGAGGGGAGAGAGAGAGAGAGAGGAATCCCAGAGACAGAGAGAGGGGTAGAGGAGGAAGAGAGAGACACCGAAAGGAGGAAGGGGAGAGCCAGAGAGAGAGAGAGAGGAATCCCAGAGACAGAAGAGAGGTAGAGGAGGGGAGAGAGACACCGAAAGGAGGAGGGGAGAGCCAGAGAGAGAGAGAGAGAAATCCCAGAGACAGAGAGAGGTAGAGGAGGAGGGAGAGACACAGGAGAGGAGGAAAGGAGGAGGAGAGAGCCAGAGAGAGAGAGAGGAATCCCAGAGACAGGTAGAGGAGGAGGAGAGAGACACCGAAAGGAGGGGGAGAGCCAGAGAGAGAGAGAAATCCCAGAGACAGAGAGAGGTAGAGGAGGAGGAGAGCGACACCGAAAGGGGGGGGAGAGCCAGAGAGAGAGAGAGAGGAATCCCAGAGACAGGTAGAGGAGGAGGAGAGAGACACCGAAAGGAGGAGGGGAGAGCCAGAGAGAGAGAGAGAGGAATCCCAGAGACAGGTAGAGGAGGAGGAGAGAGACACCGAAAGGAGGAGGGGAGAGCCAGAGAGAGAGAGAAATCCCAGAGACAGAGAGAGGTAGAGGAGGAGGAGGAGAGACACTGAAAGGAGGAGGAGAGAGCCAGAGAGAGAGAGAGAAATCCCAGAGACAGGTAGAGGAGGAGGAGAGAGACACCGAAAGGAGGAGGGGAGAGCCAGAGAGAGAGAGAAATCCCAGAGACAGAGAGAGGTAGAGGAGGAGGAGAGCGACACCGAAAGGAGGAGGGGAGAGCCAGAGAGAGAGAGAGAGGAATCCCAGAGACAGAGAGAGGTAGAGGAGGAGGAGAGAGACACCGAAAGGAGGAGGGGAGAGCCAGAGAGAGAGAGAGAGAGAGAAATCCCAGAGACAGAGAGAGGTAGAGGAGGAGGAGACACCGAAAGGAGGAGGGGAGAGCCAGAGAGAGAGAGAGAGAGAAATCCCAGAGACAGAGAGAGGTAGAGGAGGAGGAGAGACACTGAAAGGAGGAGGGGAGAGCCAGAGAGAGAGAGAGAAATCCCAGAGACAAAGAGAGGTAGAGGAGGAAGAGAGAGACACCGAAAGGAGGAGGGGAGAGCCAGAGAGAGAGAGAGAGGAATCCCAGAGACAGGTAGAGGAGGAGGAGAGAGACACCGAAAGGAGGAGGGGAGAGCCAGAGAGAGAGAGAAATCCCAGAGACAGAGAGAGGTAGAGGAGGAGGAGAGAGACACCGAAAGGAGGAGGGGAGAGCCAGAGAGAGAGAGAGAGAGAAATCCCAGAGACAGAGAGGGGTAGAGGAGGAGGAGAGAGACACCGAAAGGAGGAGGGGAGAGCCAGAGAGAGAGAGAACAGCAGAATATGAAGAGAGAGAACAGATCTGAGCCCTGTTGTGATTGGGGTAGTTTGGCGGGTTGTACACTGCGTGTGATGTCGGCGTCCACGGGCCTCCTCAGTGTGTGTGTGTGTGTGTGTGTGTGTGTGAGCTCCATGCCAGCTCACTGGGTTAAATATAGCTACTGGGCAGCGATCCCAGACTGTATTAACAATATATACCACCACCACTTTAGATAATACTGACACTGGATAGCAGGGAGGGAGAGGGGGAGGGAGGGGAGGATAGGAGGGGGAGGGACACCGGAGAGGGAGGATAGGAGGAGAGGGGGGATAGGAGGGGGAGGGAGGGGAGGATAGGAGGGGGAGGGAGTATAGGAGGAGAGGGGGGATAGGAGGGGGAGGGGGAGATAGGAGGGGGAGGATAGGAGGAGAGGGGGGATAGGAGGGGGGGGGGGAGGGGGAGGATAGGAGGGGAGGGGGAGGAGGCGGAGGATAGGAGGGGGAGGGAGGGGAGAGGAAAAGTTAGGAAGAGAGGAGAATGGTAGAGAGGTAGAGTCAGAGGGGAGAGGAGAAAAGGCCATGAGGGGAAGAGGAAGGGAGGAGTGCAGAGGAACAGAGGGAGGGGGAACAGAGAAAGAGAAGAGGAACACCTCAGTGGGACAGAAAATAAATGAAACTCAGCCACCCACACGCCATCCATTCTGCCAGGAGAGTGTGTGTGTCATTCCATACTAGAGTGCCAAGAGAGGAGTGGTGGGACAGATACCAACTCTGGCCTCAGCTTCTATGTCTGTGTCCAGCGAAACACTACACACAGTTATGTAAACCTGAATGTTTATATGCTGTGTAGACTGGCAATAAAGGGTTATAACCCCTTCTTGGGTATTAACAGACTAGTTACAACCTGAGGGTTACACCACTGACCAATAACACACAGCTCTCCAGTCAGCTTCAACACAACACTGTGGAACGAGACCCCGACACGGAGGAGGAACCAGACCCCGACGCGGAGGAGGAGGAACGAGACCCCGACACGGAGGAGGAACGAGACCCCGACGCGGAGGAGGAGGAACGAGACCCCGACACAGAGGAGGAGGAACCAGACCCCGACACGGAGGAGGAGGAACGAGACCCCCCGACACAGAGGAGGAGGAACCAGACGACACGGAGGAGGAGGAACGAGACCCCGACACAGAGGAGGAGGAACGAGACCCCGACACGGAGGAGGAACGAGACCCCGACACGGAGGAGGAGGAGGAACCAGACCCCGACACAGAGGGAGGAGGAACGAGACCCCGACACAGAGGAGGAGGAACGAGACCCCGACACAGAGGAGGAACGAGACCCCGACACGGAGGAGGAGGAACGAGACCCCGACACAGAGGAGGAACGAGACCCCGACCCGACACGGAGGAGGAACGAGACCCCGACACGGAGGAGGAGGAGAACGAGACCCCCGGAGGAGGAGGACGAGACCCCGGAGAGGAGGAACGAGACCCCGACACGGAGGAGGAGGAACGAGACCCCGACACACGGAGGAGGAGGAACGAGACCCCCGACACAGAGGAGGAACGAGACCCCCCGACACGGAGGAGGAACGAGACCCCGACACGGAGGAGGAACGAGACCCCGACACGGAGGAGGAGGAACGAGACCCCGACACACGGAGGAGGAGGAACGAGACCCCGACACAGAGGAGGAGGAACGAGACCCCGACACGGAGGAGGAGGAACGAGACCCCGACACGGAGGAGGAGGAACGAGACCCCCCCGACACAGAGGAGGAGGAACGAGACCCCGACACAGAGGAGGAGGAACGAGACCCCGACACAGAGGAGGAGGAACCAGACCCCGACACGGAGGAGGAGGAACGAGACCCCGACGCGGAGGAGGAGGAACGAGACCCCGACGCGGAGGAGGAGGAACGAGACCCCGACACGGAGGAGGAGGAACGAGACCCCGACGAGGAGGAGGAACGAGACCCCCCGACACGGAGGAGGAGGAACGAGACCCTGACGACACAGAGGAGGAGGAACGAGACCCCGACACGAGAGAGGAGGAGGAACGAGACCCCGACACAGAGGAGGAGGAGACAGAGACAGACATGAGGAGGAGGAGGAACGAGACCCCGACACTGGGAGGGGAACGAGACCCCGACACAGAGGAGGAGGAACGAGACCCCGACACAGAGGATTTAGTCGAGGTTCAGAGGACACAGAGAAGGAGGGACAGAGCTGTTCCCCTACACATGGGAGGAACGAGACCCTGACACAGAGGAGGAGAGATCCCAGACATGGCAGACCCCGACACTTTCAGGAGGAGGAGGAACGCAGACCCCATATAGGACATGATCCCAGGAGAGAGGACACCCCTGACATAGATCCCAGACACTAGAGACCGAGACTTGACACAGAGGAGGCAAACAGTGTTCACAGAGGAGGGACATGATCCCAGACATGGCAGTCGGCTGTTCAGGAGGAGGACATGATCCCAGACATGGCAGTCGGGAGGAGGACAGATCCCAGACACAGGAGGCTGTTCATATAGGACATGATCCCAGACAGGCAGTCGAGACCCCTGTTCAGGAGGAGGACGAGATCCCGACACAGGAGGAGAACGGCTGACACAGAGGAGGAGGACAGATCCCAGACAGAGGGCAGATCCCAGAACGAGACCTGTTCATAGAGGAGGATGATCCCAGACATGGCAGTCGGCTGTTCATAGAGGAGGATGATCCCAGACATGGAGGAGGCGAGACCCCGACACAGAGGAGGACGAGATCCCAGACATGGCAGGAGGCTGTTCATATAGGACAGATCCCAGACACAGGGAGAACGAGCCCCGACACGGAGGACAGGATCCCAGACATGGCAGGAGGAGGAGGACATGATCCCAGACAGGAGGAGGAACGAGACCCCGACACAGGAGGAGGACAGATCCCGAGACATGGCAGGAGGCTGACACAGAGGAGGAAGCGAGACCCCATAGAGGGACAGATCCCAGACATGGCAGTCGGCTGTTCAGAGGAGGACATGATCCCAGACATGAGCAGGAGGCTGTTCATAGAGGACATGATCCCAGACATGGCAGGAGGCGAGTTCACACGGAGGAGGAGGAGGATCCCAGACATGGCACGGAGGAGGAGGACATGATCCCAGACAGGAGGGCAGACCCTGTTCAGAGGAGGACATGATCCCAGACATGGCAGTAGGCTGTTCAGGAGGAGGACAGACCCCCAGAGGATGGCAGAGACTGTTCAGAGGAGGAGGACAGATCGACCAGAGGAGGAGGAACGGCCCGACACAGAGGAGGAACAGACCCCAGACACAGTAGAGAGGACAGATCCCAGACATGGCAGTAGGCTGTTCATATAGGACATGATCCCAGAGGATGGCAGAGACCCCTGTTCAGAGGATATAGGACATGATCCCAGACATGAGGAGTAGGCTGTTCATATAGGACACAGAGGAGACATGGCAGAGACCCTGTTCATAGGAGGACATGATCCCAGACATGGCAGTAGGCTGACCCCACACAGAGGAGGATGATCCCAGACATGGCACAGGCTGAGGAGGACATGATCCCAGACATGGCAGAGGCTGGAGGAGGACATGATCCCAGACATGGCAGGAGGCGAGTTCATACAGAGGACATGATCCCAGACACAGAGGGAGGATAGGACATGATCCCAGACATGGCAGACAGGCTGACACAGAGGAGGAGGACATGATCCCAGACATGGCAGAGGCTGTTCATATAGGACATGATCCCAGACATGGCAGACCCTGACACAGGAGGAGGACATGATCCCAGACACAGAGGAGGAGGAGGACAGATCCCAGACATGGGAGGAGGCGAGACCCCGACACAGAGGAGGAGGACATGACCCAGACATGGCAGGAGGAGGTTCAGATAGGACATGATCCCAGAGGATGGCAGTAGGACCCTGACACGGAGGAGGAGGACATGATCCCAGACATGGCAGGAGGGAGGACATGACATGATCCCAGACATGGCAGGAGGCTGTTCATATAGGACATGACAGACATGGAGTAGGTGTTCAGACTGGAGGGACACAGACAGACATGGAGAGGTGTAGGACTGAGGGACACAGACATGATCCCAGACATGGCAGAGGCTGTTCAGACTGGAGGACATGATCCCAGACATGGCAGTAGGCTGGAGGGACACAGACAGACATGGAGAGGCTGTTCATATAGGACATGATCAGACAGACATGGCAGTAGGCTGTTCATAGGGACATGATCCCAGACATGGCAGTAGGCTGTTCTATGGGACATGATCCCAGACATGGCAGAGGCTGTTAGATATAGGACATGATCCCAGACATGGCAGAGGCTGTTCATATAGGACATGATCCCAGACAGACAGGAGGCTGTTCATATAGACTGGACATGATCCCAGACATGGCAGTAGGCTGTTCATATAGGACATGATCCCAGACATGACAGGAGGCTGTTCATATAGGACATGATCCCAGACATGGCAGAGGCTGTTCATATGGAGGACATGATCCCAGACATGGCAGAGGCTGTTCATATAGGACATGATCCCAGACATGGCAGAGGCTGTTCATACTGGAGGACATGATCCCAGACATGGCAGAGGCTGTTCATATAGGACATGATCCCAGACATGGCAGTAGGGCTGTTCATATAGGACATGATCCCAGACATGGCAGTAATGGCTGTTCATATAGGACATGATCCCAGACATGGCAGTAGGCTGTTCATATAGGACATGATCCCAGACATGGCAGTATCACTGTTATTAGGACATGATCCCAGACATGGCAGTAGGCTGTTCATATAGGACATGATCCCAGACATGGCAGTCGGCTGTTCATATAGGACATGATCCCAGACATGGCAGTCGGCTGTTCATATAGGACATGATCCCAGACATGGCAGTAGGCTGTTCATATAGGACATGATCCCAGACATGGCAGTCGGCTGTTCATATAGGACATGATCCCAGACATGGCAGTAGGCTGTTCATATAGGACATGATCCCAGACATGGCAGTAGGCTGTTCATATAGGACATGATCCCAGACATGGCAGTCGGCTGTTCATATAGGACATGATCCCAGACATGGCAGTCGGCTGTTCATATAGGACATGATCCCAGACATGGCAGTAGGCTGTTCATATAGGACATGATCCCAGACATGGCAGTCGGCTGTTCATATAGGACATGATCCCAGACATGGCAGTCGGCTGTTCATATAGGACATGATCCCAGACATGGCAGTAGGCTGTTCATATAGGACATGATCCCAGACATGGCAGTAGGCTGTTCATATAGGACATGATCCCAGACATGGCAGTAGGCTGTTCATATAGGACATGATCCCAGACATGGCAGTAGGCTGTTCATATAGGACATGATCCCAGACATGGCAGTAGGCTGTTCATATAGGACATGATCCCAGACATGGCAGTCGGCTGTTCATATAGGACATGATCCCAGACATGGCAGTAGGCTGTTCATATAGGACATGATCCCAGACATGGCAGTCGGCTGTTCATATAGGACATGATCCCAGACATGGCAGTCGGCTGTTCATATAGGACATGATCCCAGACATGGCAGTCGGCTGTTCATATAGGACATGATCCCAGACATGGCAGTAGGCTGTTCATATAGGACATGATCCCAGACATGGCAGTAGGCTGTTCATATAGGACATGATCCCAGACATGGCAGTAGGCTGTTCATATAGGACATGATCCCAGACATGGCAGTAGGCTGTTCATATAGGACATGATCCCAGACATGGCAGTAGGCTGTTCATATAGGACATGATCCCAGACATGGCAGTAGGCTGTTCACATCACATCTTGCACCGAGGCAGTCCGCTCTCATCTCCAAAGAGATGGTCTCTCTCGCCAGACTCAGGGCTCAACGGCTGTGAGAAGACACGACCACAGAGGAGACCTTCCTAAGCCTGTAATAGTGGTGGCTGATGGGTAAAGGCAGCATGAAATCCAAAGGGCTCCCTCTCACTCTAATAGCTGCCTAATGTTTACCATAATTACAGGGGCTGTCGTGCCTCCCCACGGGTGTGTCTGGGACCTTACGGGGCGAGAGAGAGAGAGAACCTAGGCTCCATCTCAAATGGCACCCTATTCCCTATTTGGTGCACTACTTTTGACCAGAGCCAATAGGGAATAGGCTGCCATTTGGGACACAGTCCGTTTTGCGGGGCTCTACAGAGCGACCATTTCACGCGCACTTCTATACTATTCCACTGTACCTTAGTCCGTTCCGCTCTGACATCGCTCATCCACATGTATACAGGCTTAATTAATGCCTACTTAGACGTGTGTATTGGGTGTACGTTGTGTCACTTGTTAGATATTACTGCACCGTCGTAACTAGAAACACAAGCATTTCGCGAAACCCGCAACAACGTCTGCTAATCACGTGTATGTGACCAATAAAATTCGAATGTATAGTTTTGTAAGCTACTGCCTGAGCCTTGGTTTGCTTTGCAACATATAGAGTGAATACATACAGCCATCTAGCTGCCGCCTAGTAGCGGGTCTCTTTCTGGGCTCAGGCAGGGAAAGGTAGAAGAGGGAGTGAAAATAAATACATTAAATGGTGCTACTGTTTCCTTAAGAGCAGCTAATGGGCGGTTCGGTTAAATGTCCACACGAAGCGGTCGGTCGTTTTTCTATTGCAATCACCGCCGCCTCTCCGCGACATACGACTCTTAAAAACGGGAAGGCGAGGGGGGAGTAGCGTTATCTCCTTCTTGTTTGCTACCTTGCCTCCAGAAAGGAGAGCGCCAACGAGACACCACTTAGCATTTGAAAGGCATATTGGCCCCGGCTACAACAAAAGGGGCTATGTCGTCGCATTCCGACTCGCTGTTGTAGAGGTGTGAATGAACAAGGAGAGAGATAATTGTCTCTCGGCTTCTCCTTTTCACAGAAGCTTATGGTTTTAAAGTCGTGATCCCAAAGACGGTTCACAACGCACAAATCAACACTCGTGCTGCAGAGGGCACCTCCCTCGGCTGGTGCTGACACATGCGCAGATCAACTGCTGGAGCGTCTATTATATTAAGACGTTTACATGTCCTAATAATCGGAAACATTAAAAACATATATAAAAAAACAAATGGGTGTTTAATCGTTGTGTGGTTACTTCGATATTGACTTTACACCGATGTATGATAAAACGACTATTGCATAATCTGCCTACTGCCATAATCAGTTTAATAGCGAATTAATAGTGTGCATGGAAACATACAATGTTTCATGATACAGTCGGAATACATCGGAATGCATTGGCCATTGTCTGTTAATCTAGCTCTATCAAAAGCAAACGGTATCTATCCACATAACAGTGTAGTATTAGACGATTCTATCAAACTAAAGTTCAGACAGTAGCCTATAGGTTTATTACGTTCCTGTCGGGTAGCTTCTTGTTTTGTCAACATGTCTAGTAGTCTAGTATGTTGTTATTCACATAGACGAGACTGTCAAGTAGAAATCACGACTGGAGAAATATTTAGGCTACTATAGTACTCTCAACCGTTATGTGATTCATATTTGAAGTAAAGCTGGACATTTGCTTTACTGTTATTAAAACGCTGGCATCAATGTGATCAACCGCTGCTGAGCAGGAAAACAATGTTGCAACAAGTTTCCGCAGAGAAAAATGTAACAGTTTAACTACTAAAGACAAAACAACTCGTGTGGAACTTCGTCGACAGTTCAAAAGTAATCCGCATATCAAGTAGTCCCCCTGAAAACGCGTTCAACCAACTAACTATGGACACTCTCCCCAGTTAGCTTCCGATGCTAACTATGGACACTCTCCCCAGTTAGCTTCCGATGCTAACTATGGACACTCTCCCCAGTTAGCTTCCGATGCTAACTATGGACACTCTCCCCAGTTAGCTTCCGATACTAACTATGGACACTCTCCCCAGTTAGCTTCATATGCTAACGCTAACTATGGACACTCTCCCCAGTTAGCTTCCGATGCTAACGCTAACTATGGACACTCTCCCCAGTTAGCTTCGAAGCTAACTATGGACACTCTCCCCAGTTAGCTTCCGATGCTAACTATGGACACTCTCCCCAGTTAGCTTCCGATGCTAACTATGGACACTCTCCCCAGTTAGCTTCCAATGCTAACTATGGACACTCTCCCCAGTTAGCTTCCGATGCTAACTATGGACACTCTCCCCAGTTAGCTTCCGATGCTAACTATGGACACTCTCCCCAGTTAGCTTCCTATGCTAACGCTAACTATAGACACTATCCCCAGTTAGCTTCCTATGCTAACGCTAACCATGGACACTCTCCCCAGTTAGCTTCCTATGCTAACGTTAGCCTGGGCTAAAAGCAAAACAGCATTACTCTCAAAAGGGCTCCCACATTCGGAAAGAGATTTTATGACAATTACAACAAGGCGCAAAGTTAGTTGTTGGCGACAAATGGGGAAGTGAGTGGATTGTGTACTTTGTAAACACAAGCGCTTGTTGGCACACTGTTTTGAAACAACCGTAGAGTGAGTTCAAAGCAGTTCACTGAAGCGCAGTTACAAGAATGATCTCAACTTTTCCGGCGGGGGCGAAGGAGATGTAAACCCAACTTAACGGGTGTGGGGGGGGGGGTGTAGTGTGTGTACTATGTAGAGTAGACTAAACCACGGGCATCTTGGCCCGGTGACCGTCTCTTTAACTTACCGCTATAAGTGTGTTGTTCCTCTGCTCCGTCGAGGACGCCGACTCTGGGTCTTGCTGTTTACTCTGATGCTTGCTGTTGGCAGATTTCTTCGCCCTCTGCTCCAGGCTCCGCTGGTAGAGACTCACCGTCTCCCTCCGCTCGATCTCCAGCTGCTCGGCGTGGGCTTGCTGGTAACGGTTCTCACAGTTGACATGGTGCCGCCTGCACCCTTCTATCCTCTGCCGTAGTCTCTCCACGACCGTGCTGTGTTTGGGAATGCCCACGTTGTTGGGGTTTACACCCGGATTCATGCCACTCGCCATGGCATTGTTGTTGATGCAAATGTTACTGCCGTTCGCGGCAGCGGGGGTTGCAAAGTCCCCCATCATTCACCCGAAATGATAGTATTTTGGACTAAGTTTTTCTTCCCCTCAAGCCTCAAAGTAGTCTCTTCGTCTTCTAGGCTAAATGTTACTGGGAAACGGGAGATGGTAGTTAGGTTAAATGACGAACAAGACGGACCGGGTGATTCAAATGACCGTAAGGACAGTAAACAAACGGTGATCGGTGTTGATTCTTGTTCCCTCCTTCGGGACAGGACGCGGGGGCTCCACCATTCAACACGGTTTTCAAATATCACCTTGTCCCGTCCATGAAAAACACCGATAACAATATCCCATAGCCCAGCACGAAGGCTTCAAGAACGAGCAAGCTGGTCCGTAAATCAACACACCAACCGCGGCCAGACTATTAGTAAAGGTAATAACTCCATAGGAAACAACCGGATATTAAGCTACAGGCGATCATCACTGCCTCCGATTCCCACTCACACACATAACAGACCGACGCTGCCTCGAGCTCGCCGTTGTTTTATTATGTTGTCCTTTGTGAAAAAGTTTTGCTGTTTGAACCGAAGGGGCTCCGGAGTTGCTCCGTGAACTTGCTGCATTTCATTGGTTTGGTCGGTAAAAATCCTTAAGCTGAACGTGAAGAAGAGTTGTCGTGTTGGGGAACCGGGTCCCGTGAACTGGTGCTCAGCGAAATCCTGAAGACACCGCGGTGGCCGTGATCTCTCGGCTGGTCGCTAGTAGCTGTTCGCTGCCACCATCACAATCATCAAGACCTATCCTCCTCCATGCCAGCGGAGCGATATCAGGACGAGCGTTTAGTCAAAACCAGCTAGAGGCTGTGAGTAGCCCAACGGCACAGAGGAAAACCCGGAGTGGAGTCTGCATGTTCCAGCCACGCCGGATCAGTAACGAATAAACAGTAGAATGAAAGCAGAATACATTTAGGCCTAGTGGCCGGTCACTGTACCTTCCATCAGGCATTGCAACGTCAAAGCGATGTTGTCGCTCACATATATATATATATAGGCAATTCAAATAAAAAGTCAAATCGAAGTGTATTGGTGGCGTACACATGTTTAGCAGATGTTATAGTGTAGTGGTGAAATGCTTATGTTTCTAGCTCCCAACAGTGCAGTAATATCTAACAATATAAAACAATACACTCAAATCTAAAAAAAAAAGAGTAAAATCATCTAATTGAGAAATATTTAGGATGAGCAATGTCAGAGTCCGGAATATAAATATATATATAAATATATATATATGATAGAACATAGATATGGACAGTATATGGATATAATATATAGTATATCTGTAGAATATATATATAGTACAACTGTAGAATATGTAGTATATCTGTAGAATATGTAGTATATCTGTAGAAAATATAGTATATCTGTATGATATATAGTATATCTGTAGAATATATATAGTATAACTGTAGAATATGTAGTATAACTGTAGAATATGTAGTATATATGTAGAATATGTAGTATATCTGTAGTCTTTATAGTTATATCTGTATCATTATAGCTGTATATCTGTAGAATATGTTCCCAGTGTTTCTGTGAATTGTAGGATAGAATATGTTCCTGTATTTCAGTGTCTGATTATGTTTGTATATCTGTAGAATATGTAGTATATCTGTCCAGAATATGTCCATATCTGTAGAATATGTAGTTTATCTGTAGAATATGTAGTATATCTGTAGAATATGTAGTATATCTGTAGAATATGTAGTTTATCTGTAAAACCGCTTATGGGTCTTCACTCAAGTTCATATGTAGAATATGTGTAGAATAATATGCATATCTGTAGAGTATATGAATATGCAGTGTTTCTGTAGAATATCTGTAGAATATGTAGGATAGAATATATAGTATATCTGTAGAATATGTAGCATATCTGTAGAATATGTAGTATAGAATATGTAGTATATCTGTAGAATATGTAGTATATCTGTAGAATATGTAGTATATCTGTAGAATATGTAGTATATCTGTAAAATATGTAGTATATCTGTAGAGTATGTAGGATAGAATATGTAGTATATCTATAGAATATATAGGATAGAATATGTAGTATATCTGTAGAATATATAGTGTATCTGTAGAATATGTAGTATATATGTAGAATATGTAGGATAGAATATGTAGCATATCTGTAGAATATGTAGCATATCTGTAAAATATGTAGTATATCTGTAGAATATGTAGTATATCTGTAGAGTATGTAGGATAGGATATGTAGTATATCTGTAGAAAATGTAGTATATCTGTAGAATATGTAGGATAGAATATGTAGTATATCTGTAAAATATGTAGTATATCTGTAAAATATGTAGTATATCTGTAGACTATATAGTATATATGTAGAATATGTAGTATATCTGTAAAATATGTAGTATATCTGTAGAATATATAGTATATATGTAGAATATGTAGTATATCTGTAGAGTATGTAGTATATCTGTAGAGTATGTAGGATAGAATATATAGTATATCTGTAGAATATGTAGTATATATGTAGAATATGTAGTATATCTGTAAAATATGTAGTATATCTGTAGAATATATAGTATATATGTAGAATATGTAGTATATCTGCTACGTCCCTTCCGTCTTCAAGAGTAGAGTTGCACCCCTTCTGAAAAAACCTAGTTAACTCGATCCCTCCGATGTCAACAACTACAGACCAGTATCCCTTCTTTCTTTTCTCTCCAAAACTCTTGAACGTGCCGTCCTTGGCCAGCTCTCCCGCTATCTCTCTCAGAATGACCTTCTTGATCCAAATCAGTCAGGTTTCAAGACTAGTCATTCAACTGAGACTGCTCTTCTCTGATCACGGAGGCGCTCCGCACTGCTAAAGCTATCTCTCTCTCCTCTGCTCTCATCCTTCTAGACCTATCGGCTGCCTTCGATACTGTGAACCATTAGATCCTCCTCTCCACCCTCTCCGAGTTGGGCATCTCCGGCGCGGCCCACGCTTGGATTGCGTCCTACCTGACAGGTCGCTCCTACCAGGTGGCGTGGCGAGAATCTGTCTCCTCACCACGCGCTCTCACCACTGGTGTCCCCCAGGGCTCTGTTCTAGGCCCTCTCCTATTCTCGCTATACACCAAGTCACTTGGCTCTGTCATAACCTCATATGGTCTCTCCTATCATTGCTATGCAGACTGTGTGACACACAATTAATCTTCTCCTTTCCCCCTTCTGATGACCAGGTGGCGAATGGACGCATCTCTGCATGTCTGGCAGACATATCAGTGTGGATGACGGATCACCACCTCAAGCTGAACCTCGGATTGCCTTAAGACGGAGCTGCTCTTCCTCCCGGGGAAGGACTGCCCGTTCCATGATCTCGCCATCACGGTTGACAACTCCATGTGTGTCCTCCTCCCAGAGCGCTAAGAACCTGGCGTGATCCTGGACAACACCCTGTCGTTCTCAACTAACATCAAGGCGGTGGCCCGTTCCTGTAGGTTCATGCTCTACAACATCCGCAGAGCATAGCGACCCTGCCTCACACAGGAAGCGGCGCAGGTCCTAATCCAGGCACTTGTCATTCTCCCGACTCTGGATTACTGCATAGCTGGCTGTTGGCTGGGCTCCCTGCCTGTGCCATTAAACCCTACAACTCATCCAGTGACGCCTTACAGAGGGCAGCCCGTCTGGTGTTACCTTCCCAAGTTCTCTCCACTGTGTGTCACCCAGAGGGCTCCTCCGCTCTCTCCACTGGCTTCCAGTTGCCTTACAGAGGGCATAGCTGGCATCCGCTACAAGACCATGGTGCTTGCCTACGGAGCTGTGACTGTGGGAACGGCACTGGACTGTGTGATTACCTCCAGGCTCTGATCAGGCCCTACACCCAAACAAGGGCACTGCGTTCATCCACCTCTGGACTGTGCCTCCCTACCACTGAGGAAGTACAGTTCCCGATTACCTCAGCCCAGTCAAAACTGTGCTGCTCTGGCCCCCAATGGTGGAACAAACTCCCTCATGAGAGGACAGCTGGACTGTCAATCACCACCTTCCGGAGACACCTGAAACCCCACCTCTTTAAGGAATACCTAGGATAGGATAACTGTGTGATTACCTTACGGAGGGCATAGCTGGACTGTAGTATCCTTCTCACCCCCTTAAATGATTTAGATGCACTATTGTAAAGTGGCTGTTCCACTGGATGTCATAAGGTGAATTCACCAATTTGTAAGTCGCTCTGGATAAGAGACGTGGCCTGAAATGACTTAAATGTAAATGTAAATGTAAATATGTAGGATAGAATATATAGTATATCTGTAAAATATGTAGTATATCTGTAAAATATGTAGTATATCTGTAGAATATGTAGTAAATTTGTAGAGTATGTAGGATAGGATATGTAGTATATCTGTAGAGAATAGTATATATAAAACAATAGTTAAATAGGATACATTTGGACTAGAATACAGTATATACACATGAAGTGGGTAAAACAGTATGTAAACATTATTATAGTGACCAGTATTAGATGACTATGTACATAGGGCAGCAGTCTCTAGGGTGCAGGGTTGAGTACAGGGTGGTATGCCGGCTAGTGACAGTGACTAAAGTTTAGGGCAGGGTACTGGGCGGAGGCAGACGAGTGATGGCTATTTAACCTTCTGGCCTGGAGATAGAAGCTGTTTTTCAGAGTCTCGGTCCCAGCTTTGATGCACCTGTACTGTCTCTGCCTTCTAGATGGTAGCGGGGTGAACAGGCAGTGGCTCGGATGGCTGAGGTCCTTGATGATCTTCTAGATGGTAGCGGGGTGAACAGGCCGTGGCTCGGATGGCTGAGGTCCTTGATGATCTTCTAGATGGTAGCGGGGTGAACAAGCTGTGGCTCAAATTTCTTCAGTCTCCTGAGGTTGAAGACGTGCTGTTGCACCTTCTTCAACACACTGTCTGTGTGGATGGACCATTTCAGAATGTCAGTGATGTGTACGCCGAGGAACTTGAAGCTTTTCACTTCTCCACTGTGGTTCTCCACTGTGATGGTAGACTGGCAAAGAAGGTGTTTAGCTTGTCCGGGAGCAAGACATCAGTGTCTGCGACGTGTCTGGTTTTCCCTTTATAATCCGTGATCGTCTGGAGTCCCTGTGTGATTGCCAGAGGGCATAGTCTGGTGTGTGAGCCGTTGAAAGGGCATGACTGGACTTTGTACCTCTGTGCTGGACTGTGTTTGCCTGTGCATAGCTGGACTGTTGACCTTACGGAGGGCATAGCTGGACTGTGTGATGCCTTACAGAGGGCATAGCTGGACTGTGTGATTGCCTTACAGAGGGCATAGCTGGACTGTGTGATTGCCTTACGGAGGGCATAGCTGGACTGTGTGACTACGGAGGGCATAGCTGGACTGCCTTACGGAGGGCATAGCTGGACTGTGTGATTACCTTACAGAGGGCATAGCTGGACTGTGTGACTGTGCCTTACGGAGGGCATAGCTGGACTGTGTGATTACCTTACAGAGGGCATAGCTGGACTGTGTGATTACCTTACAGAGGGCATAGCTGGACTGTGTGATTACCTTACGGAGGGCATAGCTGGACTGTGTGATACCTTACGGAGGGCATAGCTGGACTGTGTAATTGCCTGAAGGAGGGCATAGCTGGACTGTGTGATTACCTTACGGAGGGCATAGCTGGACTGTGTGATTGCCTTACGGAGGGCATAGCTGGACTGTGTGATTGCCTTACGGAGGGCATAGCTGGACTGTGTGATTACCTTACAGAGGGCATAGCTGGACTGTGTGATTACCTTACGGAGGGCATAGCTGGACTGTGTGATTACCTTACAGAGGGCATAGCTGGACTGTGTGATTACCTTACGGAGGGCATAGCTGGACTGTGTGATTGCCTTACGGAGGGCATAGCTGGACTGTGTGATTACCTTACAGAGGGCATAGCTGGACTGTGTGATTACCTTACAGAGGGCATAGCTGGACTGTGTGATTACCTTACGGAGGGCATAGCTGGACTGTGTGATTTCCTTACAGAGGGCAGGGCTACGGAGGGCATAGCTGGACTGTGTGATTGCCTTACGGAGGGCATAGCTGGACTGTGTGATTGCCTTACGGAGGGCATAGCTGGACTGTGTGATTGCCTTACGGAGGGCATAGCTGGACTGTGTGCCTACAGAGGGCATAGCTGGACTGTGTGATAACTTACAGAGGGCATAGCTGGACTGTGTGATTACCTTACGGAGGGCATAGCTGGACTGTGTGATTGCCTTACAGAGGGCATAGCTGGACTGTGTGATTACCTTACGGAGGGCATAGCTGGACTGTGTGATTACCTTACGGAGGGCATAGCTGGACTGTGTGATGCCTTACGGAGGGCATAGCTGGACTGTGTGATTACCTTACAGAGGGCATAGCTGGACTGTGTGATTGCCTTACAGAGGGCATAGCTGGACTGTGTGATTGCCTTACGGAGGGCATAGCTGGACTGTGTGATTACCTTACAGAGGGCATAGCTGGACTGTGTGATGCCTTACGGAGGGCATAGCTGGACTGTGTGATTGCCTTACGGAGGGCATAGCTGGACTGTGTGATTGCCTTACGGAGGGCATAGCTGGACTGTGTGATTGCCTTACGGAGGGCATAGCTGGACTGTGATGACCTTACGGAGGGCATAGCTGGACTGTGTGATTGCCTTACGGAGGGCATAGCTGGACTGTGTGATTGCCTTACAGAGGGCATAGCTGGACTGTGTGATTGCCTTACGGAGGGCAGCTGGACTGTGTGCTGGATAGCTGGACTGTGTGTACGGAGGGATAGCTGGACCTTACGGAGGGCATAGCTGGACTGTGTGATTACCTTACGGAGGGCATAGCTGGACTGTGTGATTACCTTACGGAGGGCATAGCTGGACTGTGTGATTACCTTACGGAGGGCATAGCTGGACTGTGTGATTACCTTACGGAGGGCATAGCTGGACTGTGTGATTGGACTGTGTGATGCCTTACGGAGGGCATAGCTGGACTGTGTGATTGCCTTACGGAGGGCATAGCTGGACTGTGTGATTACCTTACGGAGGGCATAGCTGGACTGTGTGATTACCTTACGGAGGGCATAGCTGGACTGTGTGATTGCCTTACGGAGGGCATAGCTGGACTGTGTGATTACCTTACGGAGGGCATAGCTGGACTGTGTGATTACCTTACGGAGGGCATAGCTGGACTGTGTGATTACCTTACAGAGGGCATAGCTGGACTGTGTGATTACCTTACAGAGGGCATAGCTGGACTGTGTGATTGCCTTACGGAGGGCATAGCTGGACTGTGTGATTACCTTACAGAGGGCATAGCTGGACTGTGTGATTACCTTACGGAGGGCATAGCTGGACTGTGTGATTACCTTACGGAGGGCATAGCTGGACTGTACCTTACGGAGGGAGCTGGACTGTGTGATGCCTTACAGAGGGCATAGCTGGACTGTGTGATTGCCTTACAGAGGGCATAGCTGGACTGTGTGTGCTGGACTGTTGCCTTACAGAGGGCATAGCTGGACTGTGTGATTACCTTACAGAGGGCATAGCTGGACTGTGTGTGCCTTACAGAGGGCATAGCTGGACCTTACAGAGGGCATAGCTGGACTGTGTGATTACCTTACGGAGGGCATAGCTGGACTGTGTGATTGCCTTACAGAGGGCATAGCTGGACTGTGTGATTACCTTACAGAGGGCATAGCTGGACTGTGTGATTGCCTTACGGAGGGCATAGCTGGACTGTGTGATTACCTTACGGAGGGCATAGCTGGACTGTGTGATTACCTTACAGAGGGCATAGCTGGACTGTGTGATTACCTTACAGAGGGCATAGCTGGACTGTGTGATTACCTTACAGAGGGCATAGCTGGACTGTGTGATTACCTTACAGAGGGCATAGCTGGACTGTGTGATTGCCTTACGGAGGGCATAGCTGGACTGTGTGATTACCTTACAGAGGGCATAGCTGGACTGTGTGATTGCCTTACGGAGGGCATAGCTGGACTGTGTGATTACCTTACAGAGGCATAGCTGGACTGTGTGATTACCTTACAGAGGGCATAGCTGGACTGTGTGATTACCTTACAGAGGGCATAGCTGGACTGTGTGATTACCTTACAGAGGACATAGCTGGACTGTGTGATTACCTTACAGAGGGCATAGCTGGACTGTGTGATTACCTTACAGAGGGCATAGCTGGACTGTGTGATGCCTTACAGAGGGCATAGCTGGACTGTGTGATTACCTTACAGAGGACATAGCTGGACTGTGTGATGCCTTACGGAGGGCATAGCTGGACTGTGTGATTACCTTACAGAGGGCATAGCTGGACTGTGTGATGCCTTACGGAGGGCATAGCTGGACTGTGTGATGCCTTACAGAGGACATAGCTGGACTGTGTGATTACCTTACAGAGGGCATAGCTGGACTGTGTGATTACCTTACAGAGGGCATAGCTGGACTGTGTGATTACCTTACAGAGGACATAGCTGGACTGTGTGATTACCTTACAGAGGACATAGCTGGACTGTGTGATTACCTTACAGAGGACATAGCTGGACTGTTTGATGCCTTACAGAGGGCATAGCTGGACTGTTTGATGCCTTACAGAGGGCATAGCTGGACTGTGTGATTACCTTACAGAGGACATAGCTGGACTGTGTGATTACCTTACAGAGGACATAGCTGGACTGTGTGATTACCTTACGGAGGGCATAGCTGGACTGTGTGATTACCTTACAGAGGACATAGCTGGACTGTGTGATTACCTTACAGAGGACATAGCTGGACTGTGTGATTACCTTACAGAGGGCATAGCTGGACTGTGTGATTACCTTACAGAGGACATAGCTGGACTGTGTGATTACCTTACAGAGGGCATAGCTGGACTGTGTGATTACCTTACAGAGGGCATAGCTGGACTGTGTGATTACCTTACAGAGGGCATAGCTGGACTGTGTGATTACCTTACAGAGGGCATAGCTGGACTGTGTGATTACCTTACGGAGGGCATAGCTGGACTGTGTGATTAGCCTTACGGAGGGCATAGCTGGACTGTTTGTAGTCCTCCATGTTCCCAGTCACCTTGCCGTGTTTAAATGCGGTGCTTCACCCTTTTAGTTTTGCATGAGTGCTGCCATCCATCCACGGTTTTTGGTTTGAATAGGTTTTAATCATCACAGTGGGAACAACATCCCCAAGTTATTATTATATTTTGTTTTTTTACAGATTTTAACCATTTACCAAAAGGGCATCATTTATGGTTGCGTAGAACTGGCACAAACACACACACACTCTCTCTCTCTCTATATGATCCAATAGGGTTGGAGCTGACCTGGTGGCCCGGGAGTGTGTGTGTATTACATCCTTTTCTAACTCCCTGAAGGTCCACCACACAGGAACAGAAAGAGAGAGGAAGGCAAAGGACATGAAGTGGACAGAGGGCAGGTTAGAACACATCCGTTTCCTGACCCCACATCTCAGAGGAGACCATCATCATCATCCCAGCCATTATGATGTCACAATGCCATGGAGCGTTCTGACATCTCATTGCTATTGTGACATCACAATAACGATTATTTCAGAGAGAAATTCATACACCTCTCCATTGTGATGTCACAATAACAGATTATTGGAAAAATTACATAAAGATAATAATAACTATAATAATTTATTAAACTTTAAACAAAACATAGGCTGGTCTATTCAAATCAAAATTCACTATCTGGCTAACCTGGTAGCATTGCTAGCTAGCTATCTTTAGAAAGATGATTTACCATGAATTCACAGGCAGGAAACAAATAGATGCAATCCAGATTTAATCTAGACACATTTGGCAATAATAAAAAAAACACTGAAAAATGATTAAATAATTACAAAATGTACAGGAACTCTCTGCCTTAGGCAACCTCACGGTGCCATAGCAACCATGGAACTTATTCAATTATTATTATTTATATTTATTATAATTTATTACATTTCTTTAGTGCTTTTCATAGAATCCCTAAGAGCTTCAAGAGAAAAACAAACAAACAAGTAATATATCATGACAGGTCAACCAATAGAGGCCAAGGCTTTGAAAGCTGCATCCTCTGAAGATAGAGAGGCTCAGTTCATGGCTTGAGGGGAGGGAGATAGATAGAGGATGCTAGATGATATTGATGGAGTCTGCTGATAATCTTGTAGGAGGGCACGTCTGGGAACCAGCCTGAGTCTTACAGCTACTGGACCTCTCCTCTTCCAGTCTGCGGAACACCCACCAGGGTGATGCTTCAGCAGCTCTGGGTGCCAGATAGATCACCACACAAAGGTCAGAGTAGTAGCCAGTTGTCCTCCACTACGAGTCCTCTGCCTCAGCACTGCTCTGTTCCTCTGTCTCCCATTCCTCTCACGCTTCAGGTTGACCCCTCAAATGATGTTCTCTAAAGATCAGGCAGCCGGGTGAAACCAAAAAGATGGTATTGTGTCCAGATTCATAAAAAATCTGTTTAAAAAGCTAGCTAGCCAAGCCAAGAAGTGTTAACCTGCCAGTCAATCTGCAAATGTGTGGCTTAAAACCACCAGATATATGCATTAAAACCACCAGATATATGCATTAAAACCACCAGATATATGCATTAAAACCACCAGATATATGCATTAAAAACTCTACGTTATCAAAAACAAAACAGCTGCTAAAAACCCCCAATTAAAACCACCAGATATATGCATTAAAACCACCAGATATATGCATTAAAAACTCTACGTTATCAAAAACAAAACAGCTGCTAAAAACCCCCCAATTAAAACCACCAGATATATGCATTAAAAACTCCACTATATCAAAAACAAAACAGCTGCTAAAAACCCCCAATTAAAACCACCAGATATATGCATTAAAAACTCTACGATATCAAAAACAAAACAGCTATTAAAAATTTGTGGCTTAAAACCACCAGATATATGCATTAAAAACTCTACGTTATCAAAAACAAAACAGCTGCTAAAAAAACCCACAATTACAAACACCTAAAAATAACTAAATACGTGCACATTTATAGGAGCTCTTTGCTTAGGCTAATACGAGGGCACCATGGCAACTATAGAACTATGTCAGAATTCAACAATGATGTCATTGTTTTAGCACTATGCACAGAGTTTTAAAACTACAGCATGGGAAATGGTTCAAAACTACTGCATGGGAAATGGTTCAAAACTACTGCATGGGAAATGGTTCAAAACTACAGCATGGGAAATGGTTCAAAACTACTGCATGGGAAATGGTTCAAAACTACTGCATGGGAAATGGTTCAAAACTACAGCATGGGAAATGGTTCAAAACTACAGCATGGGAAATGGTTCAAAACTACAGCATGGGAAATGGTTCAAAACTACAGCATGGGAAATGGTTCAAAACTACTGCATGGGAAATGGTTCAAAACTACTGCATGGGAAATGGTTCAAAACTACAGCATGGGAAATGGTTCAAAACTACTGCATGGGAAATGGTTCAAAACTACAGCACGGGAAATGGTTCAAAACTACAGCACGGGAAATGGTTCAAAACTACAGCACGGGAAATGGTTCAAAACTACAGCATGGGAAATGGTTCAAAACTACTGCATGGGAAATGGTTCAAAACTACTGCATGGGAAATGGTTCAAAGCACCAATAAATCAGCACAACCTTTTTCAGTTTTTCATATTGGCGGGGTATTGGAGGTCAAATAGGGAGCAAGTGTACTGTGCTAATTACAAGGAAAAAAAGAGTAACGGAGAGCAATGTACAGTACGGTGAACTTAGCAAATGAGGCGTTGGAGGAAAGTGTACGGGGGGGGGCACCATTTTGTGAGCGCTAGATGAGCAACGTAAGCAACAAACCAAAAACCATTGTCTTTGTCTGTAGTCTGTTTCTTGTGATTTCATCTTCTTTATCACCTACATGGTGATAACCTACACACTCTCTCTCTCGCTCTCTCTCTCTCTCTCTCTCTCTCTCTCTCTCTTCTCTCTCTCTGCTTAGTCATGTTTGGTGGTAGCATGACACAGTGACTAATTTATTTCTCATCAGGCATTACACTGCAGTCTAGTACAGGACAGTATGTCTGCTCCTCAGTACAACAACACGTAAACACAGCAATTCACCTGTGTTGCTGTAACTGGTGCTGCGGCCCAGTCTGACCAGCTTAGTGCCAGAGGAATGACTGGAATGTTGTTGTCCACCACACCCCACCCCCACCGTGTCCATCTCTAACAACACCAACGGACAGTGCTCCTAACTTCTCTCTCTCTGTCTCTCTGTCTCTCTCTCTCTCTCTCTCTCTCTCTCTCTCTCTCTCTCTCTCTCTCTCTCTCTCTCTCTCTCTCTGTCTCTTGCTCTCTTTCTCTGTCTCGCTCTCTCTCTCTCTCTCTCTCTTGCTCTCTCTCTCCCTGTCTCTCTATCTCTCTCTTTCGCTCTCTTTCTCTCTCTCTGTCTCTTGCTCTCTCTTTCTCTCTCTCTCTCTCTGTCTCTCTCTCTTGCTCTCTCTCTCGCCCTCTCTCTCTCTCTCTGTCTCTGCCCCTCTCTCTCTCTCTCTGTCTCTCTCTTGCTCTCTCTCTCGCCCTCTCTCTCTCTCTCTCTCTCTGTCTCTCCCCCTCTCTCTCTCTCTCTCCACCCCTCATCATCTCTTTATCCCTACAGAGAACTAGTGACCTGCAGTAGTATTATCTAGAATGCGCAGGAGCCAACAGAGAGTTCCTTTACATTTTTGCCAGCATAAATCCACTTCAATCAGTGTAGATGAAGGGTAGGAGACGGGTTAAATAAAGATTTGTAAGCTTTGAGAGAACTGAGACATGGATTGTGTATGTGTGCCATTCAGCGTGTGATGGGCAAGACAACATAGTTAAATGCCTTTGGTAGTAGGTGTCAGGCGCTTCGGTTTAAGTGTGTCATCAACTGCAGTGCTGTTGGTTTCCTGTGTGTGACAAGAATGTGATCCACCACCCAGAGGACATCCAGCCAAGTGAACACAACTGTGGGAAGCTTTGGAGTCAACATGGGCCAGCCTCCCTGTGGAACGATTTCAACGCCTTGTAGAGTCCACGTCCCGATGAATTGAGGCTGTTCTGAGGGCAGAAGGGGATGCAACTCAATATTAGCAAGGTGTTCCTAATGTTTTGTCCACTCAGTGTATATCGATCCATGGTGTTTTAGGACTGTCTAGTCAGACGGTAACTGATAGCAGTGATCCTTTGGCGCCCCAGCGGTGCCTAGCTGGCATCACTCAGGTGGGTTCTGGAGGACTAGTTTACCACTGAGCCTGCTGAGAGGCTGGGGATGGCAAGGGGGGGCCTGATCAACAACCCAACTCAGTGTCTCAACGCCTGGAACCCAGCATTTGTTAGACCGTGTGATGTCACAATGGCTAGAGTGAAGAATGACCTGCTAAGAACTACTGTAGAGGTCATTATCCTTCACATGTCACAATAAGGTGAAGAATGACCTGCTAAGAACTACTGTAGAGGTCATTATCCTTCACATGTCACAATAAGGTAAAGAATGACCTGCTAAGAACTACTGTAGAGGTCATTATCCTTCACATGTCACAATAAGGTGAAGAATGACCTGCTAAGAACTACTGTAGAGGTCATTATCCTTTACGTGTCACCAGAAGGTGAAGAATGACCTGCTACGAACTACTGTAGAGGTCATTATCATTCACATGTCACAATAAGATGAAGAATGACCTGCTACGAACTACTGTAGAGGTCATTATCATTCACATGTCACAATAAGGTGAAGAATGACCTGCTAAGAACTACTGTAGAGGTCATTATCCTTCACATGTCACAATAAGATGAAGAATGACCTGCTAAGAACTACTGTAGAGGTCATTATCCTTCACGTGTCACAATAAGATGAAGAATGACCTGCTAAGAACTACTGTAGAGGTCATTATCCTTCACGTGTCACAATAAGGTGAAGAATGATCTGCTAAGAACTACTGTAGAGGTCATTATCTTTCACATGTCACAATAAGGTGAAGAATGAGCTGCTAAGAACTACCGTAGAGGTCATTATCCTTTACGTGTCACAATAAGGTGAAGAATGACCTGCTAAGAACTACCGTAGAGGTCATTATCCTTTACGTGTCACAATAAGGTGAAGAATGACCTGCTAAGAACTACCGTAGAGGTCATTATCCTTCACATGTCACAATAAGATGAAGAATGACCTGTAAAGAACTACTGTAGAGGTCATTATCCTTTACGTGTCACCAGAAGGTGAAGAATGACCTGTAAAGCACTACTGTAGAGGTCATTATCCTTTACGTGTCACCAGAAGGTGAAGAATGCTCCATTTGCCTGGGGGGCTCCCAGCTCCGCTGAAATCATTGACATCTGCGTGCCGTTTTTAAGGGGTTATTAAATACATGTTATAACTATTTGTTTATAATACTATAATATCAAGACAACGACAGAGGTTGCGTAACGTGTTGCCAGTTGGTCTCACACTATATATTATAGTGGTGTATTTCTGTCAGGTGTATCTACAGGTTGTAACTCAGTTTGGCTCTGGGACCACAAATGACTGGGGGGTAGTTCCAAGTGGTCAGAAGTAGTGCACTATTTCCTATATAGGGCCCTGGTCAGAAGTAGTGCACTATTTCCTACATAGGGCCCTGGTCAAAAGTAGTGCACTATTTCCTACATAGGGCCCTGGT
>NW_027012671.1:436458-446458 GCF_036934945.1 Oncorhynchus masou masou
TGAGGAGAGAGAAGGAGAGGATATGGATATGAAGGAGAGAGCGGAGAAGAGATCGGAGGAGAGAGGATATGAAGGAGAGAGCGGAGGAGAGAGAGAAGAGAGGATATGAAGGAGAGAGCGGAGGAGAGAGAGAAGAGAGGATATGAAGGAGAGAGCGGAGGAGAGAGAGAAGAGAGGATATGAAGGAGAGAGCGGAGGAGAGAGAGAAGAGAGGATATGAAGGAGAGAGCGGAGAAGAGAGAGAAGAGAGGATATGAAGGAGAGAGCGGAGGAGAGAGGATATGAAGAGAGAAAGGAGGAGAGCGCAGAGGAGAGAGAGGAGAGAGGATATGAAGGAGAGATCGGAGGAGAGAGGATATGAAGAGAGAGAAGAGAGAGGATATGAAGAGAGAAAGGAGGAGAGCGCAGAGGAGAGAGAGGAGAGAGGATATGAAGGAGAGATCGGAGGAGAGAGAGAGGAGAGGATATGAAGGAGAGAGCGGAGGAGAGAGAGAGGAGAGGATATGAAGAGAGGAGAGAGAAGGAGAGAGGAGGAGAGAGGATATGAACAGAGAGAGACAAGGAGGAGAGAGGATATGAAGAGAGAGGAGGAGAGAGGATATGAAGAGAGAGGAGGAGAGAGAGGAGGAGAGAGCGGAGGAGAGAGGATATGAAGAGAGAGAGACAAGGAGGAGAGAGGATATGAAGAGAGAGGAGGAGAGAGGATATGAAGACAGAGAAGGAGAGGGAAGGAGAGAGGAGGAGAGAGAGGAGGAGAGAGGATATGAAGAGAGAGGAGAGAGAGGATGAGAGAGGATATGAAGGAGAGAGAGAGAGAGAGGAGGAGAGAGGAGGAGAGAGCGGAGGAGAGAGGATATGAAGAGAGAGAGAAGGAAGAGAGAGGATATGAAGAGAGAGGAGAGAGGATGAGAGAGGATATGAAGGAGAGAGAGAGAGAGGAGGAGAGAGCGGAGGAGAGAGGATATGAAGAGAGAGGAGAGAGAGGATGAGAGAGGATATGAAGGAGAGAGAGGAGGAGAGAGGAGGAGAGAGCGGAGGAGAGAGGATATGAAGAGAGAGAGAGGAGGAGAGGATTGGAAGAGAGAGGGGAGAGCATAGGAGAGAGGATATGAAGAGAGAGAAGGAGAGAGGAGAGAGAGGAGGTGAGAGGACATGAAGAGAGAGAAGGAGAGAGAGGAGGAGAGAGGATATGAAGGGAGAGGAGAGAGAGGAGGAGAGAGGAGGAGAGAGCGGAGGAGAGAGCGGAGGAGAGAGAGACAAGGAGGAGAGAGGATATGAAGAGAGAGAAGGACAGAGAAGGAGAGAGGAGGAGAGAGAGGAGGAGAGAGGATATGAAGAGAGAGGAGAGAGAGGAGGAGAGAGGATATGAAGGAGAGAGAGGAGAGAGGATATGAAGAGAGAGGGGAGAGCAGAGGAGAGAGGATATGGAGAGAGAAGGAGAGAGGAGGTGAGAGGACATGAAGAGAGAGAAGGAGAGAGAGGAGGAGAGAGAGAAGGAGAGAGAGGAGAGAGGATATGAAGAGAGAGGGGAGGAGAGAGAGAAGGAGAGAGGATATGAAGAGAGAGGGGAGGAGCAAGAGAAGGAGAGAGGATATGAAGAGAGAGGGGAGGAGAGAGAGAAGGAGAGAAGATATGAAGAGAGAGGGGAGGAGAGAGGATATGAAGAGAGAGGGGAGGAGAGAGAGAAGGAGAGAGGATATGAAGAGAGAGGGGAGGAGAGAGGATATGAAGAGAGAGGGGAGGAGAGAGAGAAGGAGAGAGTATATGAAGAGAGAGGGGAGGAGAGAGAGAAGGAGAGAGGATATGAAGAGAGAGGGGAGGAGAGAGGCTGACAGTTGACAGTTTCATTGTTCACAGTCACTTATTACAGATACACCTTCCTCTGGCATCATATGTCTCAGTCATTAAGTCCAGGATGAGAAGAGGAACACACACACACACACACACACACACACACACACACTAAAGAGCAAGGGGACAGTGCACTGTAATGAAGACCAAGGAACAATCTTTATATCCCACCCACCCACCCACCCACCCACCCACTCACTCACTCACCAACCCACCTACTCACCTATTACTTACGACTCACTCACCCACTCACTCACTCACTCACTCACTCACCCACTCACCCACTCACCCACTCACTCACCCACCCACTCACTCACTCACTCACTCACTCACTCACCCACCCACACCAGAAAGACATAAAGTCCAATGTCTTTGTCTTCTCATAGGAACCACATTTACCTAAATCATTCCTGATCCTTCCCATTAGATTCCAGCTCAGTGATTTCTCCATTTGTCTCTGTCTACACACAGCTACTACACTGTGTGTGTGTGTGTGTGTGTGTGTGTGTGTGTGTGTGTGTGTGTGTGTGTGTGTGTGTGTGTGTGTGTGTGTGTGTGTGTGTGTGTGTGTGTGTGTGTGTGTGTATTTACTCTTGGCCAACGTCTCCTTGTTATTCAGCTGGAACACCAGACGAAATATTCAGATTGTGTTTGACCCTGAGCTAGACACACACAGTGCAACAACAACACACAATCTGTAGGAGGAGCTTTGAGGTAAGCGGTGTGTGTGTGTGTGTGTGTGTGTGTAGAGGGAGAGTGTGGGTAGAAGGGAGCTTTGAGGTAAAAGGTGTGTGTGCAGGGAGAGTGTGTGTAGAGGGAGAGTGTGTGTAGAGGGAGCATTGTGGTAAGAGGTGTGTGTGCAGGGAGAGTGTGTGTAGAGGGAGAGTGTGTGTAGAGGGAGTATTGAGGTAAGAGGTGTGTGTGTGGAAGTGTGTGTGTAGAGGGAGCATTGAGGTATGAGGTCTGTGTGGGAGAGTGTGTGTCGGGGGAGCATTGAGGTAAGAGGTCTGTGTGGGAGAGTGTGTGTCGGGGGAGCATTGAGGTAAGAGGTCTGTGTGGGAGAGTGTGTGTCGAGGGAGCATTGAGGTAAGAGGTGTGTGAGAGTGTGTGTCGAGGGAGCATTGAGGTAAGAGGTGTGTGTGTAGAGGGAGCATTGAGGTATGAGGTCTGTGTGGGAGAGTGTGTGTAGAGGGAGCATTGAGGTTAAAGGTCTGTGTGGGAGAGTGTGTGTCGGGGGAGCATTGAGGTAAGAGGTGTGTGAGAGTGTGTGTCGAGGGAGCATTGAGGTAAGAGGTGTGTGAGAGTGTGTGTCGAGGGAGCATTGAGGTAAGAGGTGTGTGTGTAGAGGGATTATTGCAGTATGAGGTCTGTGTGGGAGAGTGTGTGCAGAGGGAGCATTGAGGTAAGAGGTGTGTGTGGGAGAGTGTGTGTAGAGGGAGCATTAAGGTAAGAGGTGTGTGTGTAAAGGGATTATTGCAGTATGAGGTGTGTGTGTAGAGGGAGCATTGAGGTAAGAGGTGTGTGTGCAGGGAGAGTGTGTGAGTGTGAGGCTGTCTGAATGACTGACAGGCAGCATCATCTCCTTCATGACATGATAAATACAGTCAGGTTGTGTGTGTGTGTGTGTGTGTGTGTGTGTGTGTGTGTGTGTGTGTGTGTGTGTGTGTGTGTGTGTGTGTGTGTGTGTGTGTGTGTGTGTGTGAGACCCCAAACTGTTGGGAGAAGAAAAGAGCTTAAGTCACTGAGTCACAATACACTGAGTCACAATACACTGAGTCACAATACACTGAGTCACAATACACTGAGTCACAATACACTGAGTCACAATACACCTAGTCACAATACACTGAGTCACAATACACTGAGTCACAATACACTGAGTTACAATACACTGAGTCACAATACACTGAGTCACAATACACTGAGTCACAATACACTGAGTCACAATACACTGAGTCACAATACACTGAGTCACAATACACCTAGTTAGTCACAATACACTGAGTCACAATACACTGAGTCACAATACACCTAGTCACAATACACTGAGTCACAATACACTGAGTTACAATACACTGAGTCACAATACACTGAGTCACAATACACTGAGTCACAATACACTGAGTCACAATACACTGAGTCACAATACACTGAGTCACAATACACCTAGTTAGTCACAATACACCTAGTCACAATACACCTAGTCAAAATACACCGAGTTAGTCACAATACACCGAGTTAGTCACAATACACCGAGTTAGTCACAATACACCTAGTTAGTCACAATACACCTAGTCACAATACACCTAGTCACAATACACCTAGTCACAATACACCTAGTCACAATACACCTAGTCAAAATACACCTAGTCACAATACACCGAGTTAGTCACAATACACCTAGTCACAATACACCTAGTCACAATACACCTAGTCACAATACACCGAGTTAGTCACAATACACCTAGTCACAATACACCTAGTCACAATACACCTAGTCACAATACAGAGTCACAATACACCTAGTCACAATACACCGAGTCAAAATACACCGAGTCAAAATACACCTAGTCAAAATACACCTAGTCACAATACACCTAGTCACAATACACCGAGTTAGTCACAATACACCTAGTCACAATACACCTAGTCACAATACACCTAGTCACAATACACCTAGTCAAAATACACCTAGTCACAATACACCTAGCCACAATACACCTAGTCACAATACACCTAGTCACAATACACCTAGTCACAATACACCTAGTCACAATACACCTAGTCAAAATACACCTAGTCACAATACACCTAGCCACAATACACCTAGTCACAATACACCTAGTCACAATACACCTAGTCACAATACACCTAGTCACAATACACCTAGTCAAAATACACCTAGTCAAAATACACCTAGTCAAAATACACAGAGTTAGTCACAATACACCTAGTCACAATACAGAGTCACAATACACCTAGTCACAATACACCTAGTCACAATACACCTAGTCAAAATACACCTAGTCACAATACACCTAGTCAAAATACACCTAGTCACAATACACCTAGTCACAATACACCTAGTCAAAATACACCTAGTCAAAATACACCTAGTCACAATACACCTAGTCACAATACACCGAGTTAGTCACAATACACCTAGTCACAATACACCTAGTCACAATACACCTAGTCAAAATACACCTAGTCAAAATACACCTAGTCACAATACACCGAGTTAGTCACAATACACCTAGTCACAATACACCGAGTTAGTCACAATACACCTAGTCACAATACACCTAGTCACAATACACCTAGTCAAAATACACCTAGTCAAAATACACCTAGTCAAAATACACCTAGTCACAATACACCTAGTCAAAATACACCTAGTCAAAATACACCTAGTCAAAATACACCTAGTCAAAATACACCTAGTCACAATACACCGAGTTAGTCACAATACACCGAGTCACAATACACCGAGTTAGTCACAATACACCTAGTCACAATACACCGAGTCACAATACACCGAGTCACAATACACCGAGTCACAATACACCGAGTCACAATACACCGAGTCACAATACACCTAGTCACAATACACCGAGTCACAATACACCGAGTCACAAGACACCTAGTCACAAGACACCGAGTTAGTCACAATACACAGAGTCACAATACACCTAGTTAGTCACAATACACAGAGTCACAATACACAGAGTCACAATGCACAGAGTCACAATGCACAGAGTCACAATACACCTAGTCACAATACACCTAGTCACAATACACCTAGTCACAATACACAGAGTCACAATACACAGAGTCACAATACACAGAGTCACAATACACCTAGTTAGTCACAATACACCTAGTCACAATACACCTAGTTAGTCACAATACACCTAGTTAGTCACAATACACAGAGTCACAATACACCGAGTCACAATACACAGAGTCACAATACACCCAGTCACAATAAACCTAGTCACAATACACAGAGTCACAATACACCTAGTCACAATACGCAGAGTCACAATACGCAGAGTCACAATACGCAGAGTCACAATACACCTAGTCACAATACACCTAGTCACAATACACCGAGTCACAATACACAGAGTCACAATACACAGAGTCACAATACACAGAGTCACAATACACAGAGTCACAAGACACCTAGTCACAAGACACCTAGTCACAAGACACCTAGTTAGTCACAAGACACCTAGTTAGTCACAATACACCGAGTCACAATACACCGAGTCACAATACACCGAGTCACAATACACCAAGTCACAATACACCGAGTCACAATACACCGAGTCACAATACACAGAGTCACAATACACCTAGTCACAATACACCTAGTCACAATACACCTAGTCACAATACACCTAGTCACAATACACCTAGTCACAATACACAGAGTCACAATACCCCTAGTTAGTCACAATACACCTAGTTAGTCACAATACACCTAGTTAGTCACAATACACCTAGTCACAATACACCTAGTTGGTCACAATACACCTAGGTCGTCATGTAGCTAACAAGGTGCATGTGTCTCTGCGTTTTCCTTGTGTGTGTGTGTGTGTATCTACACTGAGTGTACAAAACATTAAGAACACCCAATATTGACTTGCACCCTCCATGTTGACTCAAATTCTTCCCACAGTAGTGTCACGTTGGCTGGATGTCTTTTGGGTGGTGGACCGTTCTTGATGTGTGAAAAACCCAGCAGCGTTGCAGTTCTTGACACAAACCGGTGTGCCTGGCACCTACTACCACCTACTTCAAAGGTCTCCTCCCCTTCATCTTGAACCAGGTCTCCTCCCCTTCATCTTTAACCAGGGCTCCTCCCCTTCATCTTGAACCAGGTCTCCTCCCCTTCATCTTTAACCAGGTCTCCTCCCCTTCATCTTTAACCAGGTCTCCTCCCCTTCATCTTTAACCAGGTCTCCTCCCCTTCATCTTTAACCAGGTCTCCTCCCCTTCATCTTGAACCAGGTCTCCTCCCCTTCATCTTTAACCAGGTCTCCTCCACTTCATCTTTAACCAGGTCTCCTCCCCTTCATCTTGAACCAGGTCTCCTCCCCTTCATCTTTAACCAGGTCTCCTCCCCTTCATCTTTAACCAGGTCTCCTCCCCTTCATCTTTAACAAGGTCTCCTCCCCTTCATCTTTAACCAGGTCTCCTCCCCTTCATCTTGAACCAGGTCTCCTCCCCTTCATCTTTAACCAGGTCTCCTCCCCTTCATCTTTAACCAGGTCTCCTCCCCTTCATCTTTAACCAGGCCTCATCCCCTTCATCTTTAACCAGGTCTCCTCCCCTTCATCTTTAACCAGGTCTCCTCCCCTTCATCTTTAACCAGGTCTCATCCCCTTCTTCTTTAACCCGTCTCCTCCCCTTCATCTTTAACCAGGTCTCCTCCCCTTCCTCTTTAACCAGGTCTCCTCCCCTTCATCTTTAACCAGGTCTCCTCCCCTTCATCTTTAACCAGTCTCCTCCCCTTCATCTTTAACCAGGTCTCCTCCCCTTCATCTTTAACCAGGTCTCCTCCCCTTCATCTTTAACCCATCTCCTCCCCTTCATCTTTAACCAGTCTCCTCCCCTTCATCTTTAACCAGGTCTCCTCCCCTTCATCTTTAACCCGTCTCCTCCCCTTCTTCTTTAACCCGTCTCCTCCCCTTCCTCTTTAACCAGGTCTCCTCCCCTTCATCTTTAACCAGGTCTCCTCCCCTTCCTCTTTAACCAGGTCTCCTCCCCTTCCTCTTTAACCAGGTCTCCTCCCCTTCCTCTTTAACCAGGTCTCCTCCCCTTCATCTTTAACCAGTCTCCTCCCCTTCATCTTTAACCAGGTCTCCTCCCCTTCATCTTTAACCAGGTCTCCTCCCCTTCATCTTTAACCCGTCTCCTCCCCTTCATCTTTAACCCGTCTCCTCCCCTTCATCTTTAACCAGGTCTCCTCCCCTTCATCTTTAACCAGGTCTCCTCCCCTTCATCTTTAACCCATCTCCTCCCCTTCATCTTTAACCAGTCTCCTCCCCTTCATCTTTAACCAGGTCTCCTCCCCTTCATCTTTAACCCGTCTCCTCCCCTTCTTCTTTAACCCGTCTCCTCCCCTTCCTCTTTAACCAGGTCTCCTCCCCTTCATCTTTAACCAGGTCTCCTCCCCTTCCTCTTTAACCAGGTCTCCTCCCCTTCCTCTTTAACCAGGTCTCCTCCCCTTCATCTTTAACCAGGTCTCCTCCCCTTCATCTTTAACCAGTCTCCTCCCCTTCATCTTTAACCAGGTCTCCTCCCCTTCATCTTTAACCAGGTCTCCTCCCCTTCATCTTTAACCAGGTCTCCTCCCCTTCATCTTTAACCCGTCTCCTCCCCTTCATCTTTAACCAGTCTCCTCCCCTTCATCTTTAACCAGGTCTCCTCCCCTTCATCTTTAACCCGTCTCCTCCCCTTCTTCTTTAACCCGTCTCCTCCCCTTCCTCTTTAACCAGGTCTCCTCCCCTTCATCTTTAACCAGGTCTCCTCCCCTTCATCTTTAACCAGTCTCCTCCCCTTCATCTTTAACCAGGTCTCCTCCCCTTCATCTTTAACCAGTCTCCTCCCCTTCCTCTTTAACCAGTCTCCTCCCCTTCCTCTTTAACCAGGTCTCCTCCCCTTCTTCTTTAACCCGTCTCCTCCCCTTCATCTTTAACCAGGTCTCCTCCCCTTCCTCTTTAACCAGTCTCCTCCCCTTCCTCTTTAACCAGGTCTCCTCCCCTTCCTCTTTAACCAGGTCTCCTCCCCTTCTTCTTTAACCCGTCTCCTCCCCTTCATCTTTAACCAGGTCTCCTCCCCTTCATCTTTAACCAGGTCTCCTCCCCTTCATCTTTAACCAGGTCTCATCCCCTTCATCTTTAACCAGGTCTCATCCCCTTCATCTTTAACCAGGTCTCATCCCCTTCATCTCCACTGACTGAAGTGGATTTAACAGGTGACATCAATAAGGGATCACAGACTGACCAGGTGAAAACTATGTCATGGAAAGAGCAGGTGTTCCTAATGTGTTGTACACTCAGTGTATGTATGAGTGTATTGCCTTCAAAAGGTCCACCCATAAAACAGCACCAATCACCAGGGTGTCTGAGGCATGACACACACTTCCGTGCACATTCTCTACAACGAAACGGAAATGTTGAAATGCCAAGGAACTGTGAAGAAACAAGAGAGTGAGAACAGGAAACAGCAAGAGACGCATCTAGTTTATCTCCTTCTGCCAGTCAGAGAGAGAGAGAGAGCAGGGGAGAGAGAGCAAGCGAGAGAGAGAGAGAGAGAGACAGAGAGAGGGGGAGAGAGAGAGGGAGAGATAAATTAATTTTTATTGTTTATTTCACTTTGTATATTATCTACCTCACCTGCTTTGGCAATGTTAACACGTTTCCCATGCCAATAAAGCCCTTGATTTGAATTGAATTGAATTGAGAGAGAGAGAGAGAGAGAGAGAGAGAGAGAGAGAGAGAGAGAGAGAGAGAGAGAGAGAGAGAGAGAGAGAGAGACACAGAGACAGAGAGAGAGAGAGGAGCACCACATGACAGCGGGAGAGTGGAGGACAGGAGAAGATGAGGGGAGGAGAGAGAAAGATAAGACAGAGAGAGGAGCACCACCAAGGTGCTGTTGTTATAGCAACCTCCTGCTCTGGTGCTTTGTGCAGTGCGCCTCTCCTCCTCCCTACTCTCCTCCTCCTCCTCCCTACTCTCCTCCTCCCTACTCTCCTCCTCCTCCCTACTCTCCTCCTCCTCCCTACTCTCCTCCTCCCTACTCCTCCTCTCCTCCTCCCCACTCTCCTCATCCTCACTCTCCTCCTCCCTACTCTCCTCCTCCCTACTCTCCTCCTCCCTACTCTCCTCCTCCCTACTCTCCTCCTCCTCCCTACTCTCCTCCTCCTCCCTACTCTCCTCCTCTCTACTCTCCTCCTCCTCATCTTCCTCCTCCTCCCTCTCTCTGTGCTGACTACAGTAGACAGTTATGTTAATAAATGGGCAGCCAGGGTCCAACTAATGAATGAGTTACAGGAATATAGAGTATGAAACTGTGTATATTAATGAATTAGTTACAGGAATATAGAGTATGAAACTGTGTGTATATGAATGAATTA
>NW_027012671.1:451458-453958 GCF_036934945.1 Oncorhynchus masou masou
GAAACACAGTGGTCAGAGACAGGAAGTGAGAGAGGAGAGGAAACAGTGGTCAGAGACAGGAAGAGAGAGAGGAGAGGAAACACAGTGGTCAGAGACAGGAAGAGAGAGAGAAGAGGAAACACAGTGGTCAGAGACAGGAAGAGAGAGAGGAGAGGAAACACAGTGGTCAGAGACAGGAAGAGAGAGAGAGGAGAGGAAACACAGTGGTCAGAGACAGGAAGAGAGAGAGGAGAGGAAACACAGTGGTCAGAGACAGGAAGAGAGAGAGGAGAGGAAACACAGTGGTCAGAGACAGGAAGAGAGAGAGGAGAGGAAACACAGTGGTCAGAGACAGTAAGAGAGAGAGGAGAGAAACACAGTGGTCAGAGACAGGAAGAGAGAGAGAGGAGAGAAGCACAGTGGTCAGAGACAGGAAGAGAGAGGAGAGGAAACAGTGGTCAGAGACAGGAAGAGAGATATAGGAGAGGAAACACAGTGGTCAGAGACAGGAAGAGAGAGGAAACACAGTGGTCAGAGACAGGAAGAGAGAGGAAACACAGTGGTCAGAGACAGGAAGAGAGAGAGAGGAGAGGAAACACAGTGGTCAGAGACAGGAAGAGAGAGGAAACACAGTGGTCAGAGACAGGAAGAGGAGAGAAACACAGTGGTCAGAGACAGGAAGAGAGAGAGAGGAGAGGAAACACAGTGGTCAGAGACAGGAAGAGAGAGAGGAGAGAGAAACACAGTGGTCAGAGACAGGAAGAGAGAGGAAACACAGTGGTCAGAGACAGGAAGAGACAGGAAGAGGAGAGAAACACAGTGGTCAGAGACAGGAAGAGAGAGAGAGGAGAGGAAACACAGTGGTCAGAGACAGGAAGAGAGAGGAAACACAGTGGTCAGAGACAGGAAGAGACAGGAAGAGGAGAGAAACACAGTGGTCAGAGACAGAAAGAGAGAGAGAGGAGAGAAACACAGTGGTCAGAGACAGGAAGAGAGATATAGGAGAGGAAACACAGTGGTCAGAGACAGGAAGAGAGAGAGGAGAGAGAAACACAGTGGTCAGAGACAGGAAGAGAGAGGAAACACAGTGGTCAGAGACAGGAAGAGAGAGAGGAGAGGAAACACAGTGGTCAGAGACAGGAAGAGAGAGAGGAGAGGAAACACAGTGGTCAGAGACAGGAAGAGAGAGAGGAGAGGAAACAGTGGTCACAGACAGGAAGAGAGAGAGGAGAGGAAACAGTGGTCAGAGACAGGAAGAGAGAGAGGAGATGAGAGGAACACAGTGGGCAAAGACAGGAAGTGTGTGTGTGTGTGTGTGTGTGTGTGTGTGTGTGTGTGTGTGTGTGTGTGTGTGTGTGTGTGTGTGTGTGTGGCCATCTGTGTGTGTGTTCGTGTGTACGTGTACGTGTGTACGTGTGTGCGTGTGTGTGTGTGTGTGTGTGTGTGTGTGTGTTCGTGTGTGTGTGTGTGTGTGTGTGTGTTCGTGTGTTCGTGTGTTCGTGTGTTCGTGTGTGTGTGTGTGTGTGTGTGGAGGGGAAGTGCTTGTCCCTGCTCCATGTCTCTTGGCTGAACGGCTCCTCTCTATTTTTAGACCTCCTTCCTGTTTCAGTGGGACATACCAACACCCCACCAAAGGAAGGGGGGATGAGACAGAGAGAGAGACAGAGAGAGAGACACACACAGAGACAGGGAGAGAGAGACAGAGAAGAGGAAGTGAGAGGGGGAGGTGAGAAGAGAAGACTGGTCGTATTCCTTCCTTGGTAAATCAACAGCCCCCCCTCCTCTCTGTGCCCCCTCCCCTCCCTCCCTCTCCAATGTGGGTTGGACCAGTAGCAGGGAGACAGCAGTAAAACAGAGGCAAGGAGAGAAACAGAAAAGCACAGCCTGTCTGTGTTATAATCCATTACGTGACAGTCTGTCTGTGTAATCCACTGTGTGACTGCTCTCTCTAAACACATCGCAGTTCAGGAAAACACACAGAGAGCAAGATCAGACTGGATGAAAGAGACTTCAGCAACAAGAGACATTATTATATTAGGTAGGATGAGAAGACATTATTATATTAGGTAGGATGAGAAGACATTATTACATTAGGTAGGATGAGAAGACATTATTACATTAGGTAGGAGGAGAAGACATTATTATATTAGGTAGGATGAGAAGACATTATTATATTAGGTAGGAGGAGAAGACATTATTATATTAGGTAGGATGAGAAGACATTATTATATTAGGTAGGATGAGAAGACATTATTATATTAGCTAGGATGAGAAGACATTATTATATTAGCTAGGATGAGAAGACATTATTATATTAGGTAGGATGAGAAGACATTATTATATTAGGTAGGATGAGAAGACATTATTACATTAGGTAGGATGAGAAGACATTATTACATTAGGTAGGAGGAGAAGACATTATTATATTAGGTAGGATGAGAAGACATTATTATATTAGGTAGGAGGAGAAGACATTATTATATTAGGTAGGATGAGAAGACATTATTATATTAGGTAGGAT
>NW_027012671.1:456458-468972 GCF_036934945.1 Oncorhynchus masou masou
TAAAGTGTGTGTGTGTTCTTAAGAGTGTGTGGGTGTTTGTGTGTGTGTGTGTTCTTAAGAGTGTGTGTGTGTTCTTAAGAGTGTGTGTGTGTGTGTGTGTGTGTGTGTGTGTGTGTGTGTGTGTGTGTGTGTGTGTGTGTGTGTGTGTTCTTAAGAGAGTGTGTGTGCGCCAGTCTGCCCTCACAACAGGCTGTGGCAGAGGCAGAAGCAGAGTGGTGCCCCTCTCAACCAATCACACAGCTGCCTCCTGTGGCACACAGGCCAGCCTCACCAATCAGAACAGCCCTGAGAGAGTCACACACACTGAGGCTCTCTCCTGGCAGAACTCACTATTTAGTTTCTCTATCTGTCCTGCCACTGAGGGGAAGACAGACAGACAGACAGAGAGGCTGCTATGGTAACCGATCCTGGAAGGCCCCTGATGTCTACTTGGCAGAGCTTTAACTCTGTCCCACTGGCCGTGTGTGTGTGTGTGTGTGTGTGTGTGTGTGTGTGTGTGTGTGTGTGTGTGTGTGTGTGTGGGGGGGGGGGGGCTTGTGCATGGGTTTCAACTCTACCAGCAGAGTGACTATGTGTGTGTGTGTGTGTGGTTCCGTGTGAATCCCCAGTTGGAAAAGCCCAGCTGGTGTGTGTGTGTGTGTGTGTGTTGCTCCAGATGTCCTTAGCTCTGCAGATCAATAGCCACACAAGAGCACATGCGCCTAACCAGAGACACAACACCACACGCTCAGGCAAACCAAACACACCACACATCCCAGACCACAAGCACATCACACGAACGGCACACACACTTGGCAAAACCACAAACACAGTAACCGATCACAGCAAATACATACACACCACCCCCCCTCTCCCCTCCTACTCAATTACCCACTCTCCCCTATCCTACTCCATTACTCACACTCTCCCCTCTCCTACTCCATTACTCACTCTCCCCTATCCTACTCCATTACTCACTCTCCCCTCTCCTACTCCATTACTCACGCTCCCCTCTCCTACTCCATTACTCACTCTCCCCTCTCCTACTCCATTACTCACTCTCCCCTCTCCTACTCCATTACTCACGCTCCCCTCTCCTACTCCATTACTCACTCTCCCCTCTCCTACTCCATTACTCACTCTCCCTCTCCTACTCCATTACTCACTCTCCCTATCCTACTCCATTACCCCTCTCCCTCTCCTACTCCATTACCCCTCTCCTACTCCATTACTCACTCTCCCCTCTCCTACTCCATTACTCACTCTCCCCCTCTCCTACTCCATTACTCACTCTCCCCTCTCCTACTCCATTACTCACTCTCCCCTCTCCTACTCCATTACTCACGCCCCTCTCCTACTCCATTACTCACGCCCCCTCTCCTACTCCATTACTCACTCTCCCCTCTCCTACTCCATTACTCACTCTCCCCTCTCCTACTCCATTACCCACTCTCCCCTCTCCTACTCCATTACCCCCTCTCCCCCTCCTACTCCATTACTCACTCTCCCCTATCCTACTCCATTACTCACGCTCCCCTCTCCTACTCCATTACTCACTCTCCCCTCTCCTACCCCATTACTCACACTCTCCCCTCTCCTACTCCATTACTCACTCTCCCCTATCCTAATCCATTACTCACTCTCCCCTATCCTACTCCATTACTCACTCTCCCCCTCCTACTCCATTACTCACTCTCCCCTCTCCTACTCCATTACTCACACTCTCCCCTCTCCTACTCCATTACTCACTCTGCCCTCTCCTACTCCATTACTCACTCTCCCCTATCCTACTCCATTACTCACTCTCCCCTCTCCTACTCCATTACTTACTCTCCCCTATCCTACTCCATTACTCACTCTCCCCTCTCCTACTCCATTACTCACTCTCCCCTCTCCTACTCCATTACTCACTCTCCCCTCTCCTACTCCATTACTCACGCTCCCCTCTCCTACTCCATTACTCACGCTCCCCTCTCCTACTCCATTACTCACGCTCCCCTCTCCTACTCCATTACTCACTCTCCCCTCTCCTACTCCATTACTCACTCTCCCCTCTCCTACTCCATTACCCACTCTCCCCTATCCTACTCCATTACTCACTCTCCCCTCTCCTACTCCATTACCCCCTCTCCCCCTCCTACTCCATTACTCACTCTCCAATATCCTACTCCATTACTCACGCTCCCCTCTCCTACTCCATTACTCACTCTCCCCTCTCCTACCCCATTAATTACACTCTCCCCTCTCCTACTCCATTACTCACTCTCCCCTATCCTACTCCATTACTCACTCTCCCCTATCCTACTCCATTACTCACTCTCCCCTCTCCTACTCCATTACTCACTCTCCCCTCTCCTACTCCATTACTCACACTCTCCCCTCTCCTACTCCATTACTCACACTCTCCCCTCTCCTACTCCATTACTCACTCTGCCCTCTCCTAGTCCATTACTCACACTCTCCCCTCTCCTACTCCATTACTCACTCTCCCCTCTCCTACTCCATTACTTACTCTCCCCTATCCTACTCCATTACTCACTCTCCCCTCTCCTACTCCATTACTCACTCTGCCCTCTCCTAGTCCATTACTCACACTCTCCCCTCTCCTACTCCATTACTCACTCTCCCCTCTCCTACTCCATTACTTACTCTCCCTATCCTACTCCATTACTCACTCTCCCCTCTCCTACTCCATTACTCACTCTCCCCTCTCCTACTCCATTACTCACTCTCCCTCTCCTACTCCATTACTCACACTCTCCCCTCTCCTACTCCATTACTCACTCTCCTCTCCTACTCCTTTACTCACACTCTCCCCTCTCCTACTCCATTACTCACTCTCCCCTATCCTACTCCATTACTCACTCTCCCCTCTCCTACTCCATTACTCACTCTCCCCTCTCCTACTCCATTACTCACTCTCCCTTCTCCTACTCCATTACTCACTCTCCCCTCTCCTACTCCATTACTCACACTCTCCCCTCTCCTACTACAATACTCACACTCTCCTACTTCATAACTCACTCTCCCCCTCCAACTCCATTACTCACACTCTTCTACTCCATTACTCACTCTCCCCCTCCTACTCCATTACTCACACTCTCCCCTCTCCTACTCCATTACTCACTCTCCCCTCTCCTACTCCATTACTCACTCTCTCCCCTCTATCCCCCTCTCCTACTCACTCTCCCATCTACAACTCACTCCATTACTCACTCACTCTCCCCATTCCTACCCCCATTACTCTCTCTCCACTCTCCTACTCCATTACTCACACTCCCCCCTTCCTACTCCATTACTCACTCTCTCTCCCCATATCCTACTCACTCTCCCCTCTACTACTCCATTACTCACACTCTCCCCCCTCATACTCCATTACTCACACGCTCCCCCCTCCTACTCCATTACTCACTCTCCCCCTCTTTCTCCCTCTCCATTACTCACACGCTCCCCCTCCTACTCCATTACTCACACTCCCCCCTCTCCTACTCCATTACTCACTCTCTCTCCCTCTCTCCCCATCTCCTACTCACTCTCCCCTCTACAACTCCATTACTCACTCACTCTCCCCACTCCTACTCCATTACTCTCTCTCCCCTCTCCTACTCCATTACTCACTCTCTCCCCTCTCCTACTCCATTATTCACTCTCCCCTCTCCTACTCCATTACTCACACTCCCCCCTTCCTACTCCATTACTCACTCTCTCTCCCTCTCTCCCCATCTCATACTCACTCTCCCCTCTCCTACTCCATTATTCACTCTCCCCTCTCCTACTCCAATACTCACACTCTCCCCCCTCCTACTCCATTACTCACACGCTCCCCCTCCTACTCCATTACTCACTCTCTCTCTCTGTACATAGTTCTCTCTCTCTCTCTTCACATAGTTCTCTCTCTCTTTGTATATAGTTCTCTCTCCCTCTGTACATAGTTCTCTCTCTCTCTGTACATAGTTCTCTCTCTCTCTCTGTACATAGTTCTCTCTCTCTCTCTCTCTCTGTACATAGTTCTCTCTCTGTATATAGTTCTCTCTCTCTCTCTCTGTACATAGTTCTCTCTCACTCTGTACATAGTTCTCTCTCTCTCTCTCTCTCTCTGTACATAGTTCTCTCTCTCTCTCTGTACATAGTTCTCTCTCTCTCTGTACATAGTTTCTCTCTCTCTGTACATAGTTCTCTCTCTCTGTACATAGTTCTCTCTCTCTCTCTGTACATAGTTCTCTCTCTCTGTACATAGTTCTCTCTCTCTGTACATAGTTCTCTCTCTCTGTACCTAGATCTCTCTCTCTCTCTGTACCTAGATCTCTCTCTCTCTCTCTCTGTACATAGTTCTTCTCTCATCTCTCTCTCTCTCTGTACATATTTTCTCTCTCTCTCTCTGTACATAGTTTCTCTCTCTCTCTGTACATATTTTTCTCTCTCTCTGTACATAGTTCTCTCTCTGTACATAGTTCTCTCTCTCTCTGTACATAGTTCTCTCTCTCTCTGTACATAGTTCTTCTCTCTCTGTACATAGTTCTCTCTCTCTCTGTACATAGTTCTCTCTCTCTCTCTGTACATAGTTCTCTCTCTCTCTGTACATAGTTCTCTCTCTCTCTCTGTACCTAGATCTCTCTCTCTCTCTGTACCTAGATCTCTCTCTCTCTCTCTCTGTACATAGTTCTCTCTCTCTCTCTCTGTACATATTTCTCTCTCTCTCTCTGTACATAGTTCTCTCTCTCTCTCTGTACATATTTCTCTCTCTCTCTCTGTACATAGTTCTCTCTCTCTCTCTCTGTACATAGTTCTCTCTCTCTCTCTGTACATGGTTCTCTCTCTGTGTACATAGTTCTCTCTCTCTCTCTGTACATAGTTCTCTCTCTCTCTGTACATAGTTCTCTCTCTCTCTGTACATGGTTCTCTCTCTCTGTACATAGTTCTCTCTCTCTGTACATAGTTCTCTCTCTCTCCGTACATAGTTCTCTCTCTCTCTCTGTACATAGTTCTCTCTCTCTCTCTGTACATAGTTCTCTCTCTCTCTGTACATAGTTCTCTGTACTCTCTCTGTACATAGTTCTCTCTCTCTCGCTGTACATAGTTCTCTCTCTCTCGCTGTACATAGTTTCTCTCTCTCTCTGTACATAGTTCTCTCTCTCTCTCTGTACATAGTTCTCTCTCTCTCTGTACATAGTTCTCTCTCTCTGTACATAGTTCTCTCTCTCTCTCTCTGTACATAGTTCTCTCTCTGTACATCTCTCTCTCTCTCTGTGTACATAGTTCTCTCTCTCTCTCTGTACATAGTTCTCTCTCTCTCTCTGTACATAGTTCTCTCTCTCTCTGTACATAGTTCTCTCTCTCTCTGTACATAGTTCTCTCTCTCTCTGTACATAGTCTCTCTCTCTGTACATAGTTTCTCTCTCTCTGTACATAGTTCTCTCTCTCTCTGTACATAGTTCTTCTCTCTCTGTACATAGTTCTCTCATTCTCTCTGTACATAGTTCTCTCTCTCTCTCTCTCTCTCTGTACATAGTTCTCTCTCTCTCTGTACATAGTTCTCTCTCTGTACATAGTTCTCTCTCTCTCTCTCTGTACATAGTTCTCTCTCTCTCTCTGTACATAGTTCTCTCTCTCTCTCTGTACATAGTCTCTCTGTACTCTCTCTGTACATAGTTCTCTCTCGCTCTGTACATAGTCTCTCTCTCTCTCTCTGTACATAGTTCTCTCTCTCTCTCTCTGTACATAGTTCTCTCTCTCTGTACATAGTTCTCTCTCTCTCTCTGTACATAGTTCTCTCTCTCTCACTGTACATAGTTTCTCTCTCTCTCTCTGTACATATTTCTCTCTCTCTCTGCGCATAGTTCTCTCTCTGCACATAGTTCTCTCTCGGTACATAGTTTCTCTCTCTCGCTGTACATAGTTCTCTCTCTCTCGCTGTACATAGTTCTCTCTCTCTCTGTACATAGTTCTCTCTCTCTCTCTGTACATAGTTCTCTCTCTCTGTACATATTTCTCTCTCTCTCTGTACATAGTTCTCTCTCTCTCTGTACATAGTTCTCTCTCTCTCGCTGTACATAGTTCTCTCTCTCTCGCTGTACATAGTTCTCTCTCTCTCGCTGTACATAGTTCTCTCTCTCTCTCTGTACATAGTTCTCTCTCTCGCTGTACATAGTTCTCTCTCTCTCTCTCTGTACATAGTTCTCTCTCTCTCTGTACATAGTTCTCTCTCTCTCTGTACATAGTTCTCTCTCTCTCTGTACATAGTTCTCTCTCTCTCTCTGTACATAGTTCTCTCTCTCTCTCTGTACATAGTTCTCTCTCTCTCTCTGTACATAGTTCTCTCTCTCTCTCTCTCTGTACATAGTTCTCTCTCTCTCTGTACATAGTTCTCTCTGTACATAGTTCTCTCTCTCTGTACATAGTTCTCTCTCTCTGTACATAGTTCTCTCTCTCTCTGTACATAGTTCTCTCTCTCTCTCTCTGTACATAGTTCTCTCTCTCTCTGTACATAGTTCTCTCTCTCTGTACATAGTTCTCTCTCTCTCTGTACATAGTTCTCTCTCTCTCTGTACATAGTTCTCTCTCTCTCTCTGTACATAGTTCTCTCTCTCTCTCTCTGTACATAGTTCTCTCTCTCTCTCTGTACATAGTTCTCTCTCTCTCTCTGTACATAGTTCTCTCTCTCTCTCTCTGTACATAGTTCTCTCTCTCTGTACATAGTTCTCTCTCTCTCTCTCTGTACATAGTTCTCTCTCTCTCTCTTCACATAGTTCTCTCTCTCTTTGTATATAGTTCTCTCTCCCTCTGTACATAGTTCTCTCTCTCTCTGTACATAGTTCTCTCTCTCTCTCTGTACATAGTTCTCTCTCTCTCTCTCTCTCTCTGTACATAGTTCTCTCTCTCTCTCTGTACATAGTTCTCTCTCTCTCTCTGTACATAGTTCTCTCTCTCTCTGTACATAGTTCTCTCTCTCTCTGTACATAGTTCTCTCTCTCTCTGTACATAGTTCTCTCTCTCTCTGTACATAGTTCTCTCTCTCTCTGTACATAGTTCTCTCTCTCTCTCTGTACATAGTTCTCTCTCTCTCTCTGTACATAGTTCTCTCTCTCTCTGTACATAGTTCTCTCTCTCTCTCTGTACCTAGATCTCTCTCTCTCTCTGTACCTAGATCTCTCTCTCTCTGTACATAGTCTCTCTCTCTCTGTACATAGTTCTCTCTCTCTCTCTGTACATAGTTTCTCTCTCTCTGTACATATTTCTCTCTCTCTCTGTACATAGTTCTCTCTCTCTCTCTCTGTACATAGTTCTCTCTCTCTCTGTACATGGTTCTCTCTGTGTACATAGTTCTCTCTCTCTCTGTACATAGTTCTCTCTCTGTACATAGTTCTCTCTCTGTACATGGTTCTCTCTCTCTGTACATAGTTCTCTCTCTCTGTACATAGTTTCTCTCTCTCCGTACATAGTTCTCTCTCTCTCTCTGTACATAGTTCTCTCTCTCTCTGTACATAGTTCTCTCTCTCTGTACATAGTTCTCTCTCTCTCTGTACATAGTTCTCTCTCTCTCGCTGTACATAGTTCTCTCTCTCTCGCTGTACATAGTTCTCTCTCTCTCTCTGTACATAGTTCTCTCTCTCTCTCTGTACATAGTTCTCTCTCTCTCTCTGTACATAGTTCTCTCTCTCTCTGTACATAGTTCTCTCTCTCTCTCTCTCTCTGTACATAGTTCTCTCTCTGTACATAGTTCTCTCTCTCTCTCTCTCTCTCTCTGTGTACATAGTTCTCTCTCTCTCTCTGTACATAGTTCTCTCTCTCTCTGTACATAGTTCTCTCTCTCTCTGTACATAGTTCTCTCTCTCTCTGTACATAGTTCTCTCTCTCTCTGTACATAGTTCTCTCTCTCTCTCTCTGTACATAGTTTCTTCTCTCTCTGTACATAGTTCTTCTCTCTCTGTACATAGTTCTCTCTCTCTGTACATAGTTCTCTCTCTCTCTCTCTGTACATAGTTCTCTCTCATTCTCTCTGTACATAGTTCTCTCTCTCTCTCTCTCTCTCTCTCTGTACATAGTTCTCTCTCTCTCTCTGTACATAGTTCTCTCTCTCTCTCTGTACATAGTTCTCTCTCTCTCTCTCTGTACATAGTTCTCTCTCTCTCTGTACATAGTTCTCTCTCTCTCTCTGTACATAGTTCTCTCTCGCTCTGTACATAGTTCTCTCTCTCTCTCTCTGTACATAGTTCTCTCTCTCTCTCTGTACATAGTTCTCTCTCTCTCTGTACATAGTTCTCTCTCTCTCTCTGTACATAGTTCTCTCTCTCTCACTGTACATAGTTCTCTCTCTCTCTCTGTACATATTTCTCTCTCTCTCTGCGCATAGTTCTCTCTCTCTCTGCACATAGTTCTCTCTCGGTACATAGTTCTCTCTCTCTCGCTGTACATAGTTCTCTCTCTCGCTGTACATAGTTCTCTCTCTCTCTCTGTACATAGTTCTCTCTCTCTCTGTACATAGTTCTCTCTCTCTGTACATATTTCTCTCTCTCTCTCTGTACATAGTTCTCTCTCTCTGTACATAGTTCTCTCTCTCTCGCTGTACATAGTTCTCTCTCTCGCTGTACATAGTTCTCTTCTCTCGCTGTACATAGTTCTCTCTCTCTGTACATAGTTCTCTCTCTCGCTGTACATAGTTCTCTCTCTCTCTCTGTACATAGTTCTCTCTCTCTCTGTACATAGTTCTCTCTCTCTCTGTACATAGTTCTCTCTCTGTACATAGTTCTCTCTCTCTGTACATAGTTCTCTCTCTCTCTGTACATAGTTCTCTCTCTCTCTCTGTACATAGTTCTCTCTCTCTCTCTCTCTCTACATAGTCTCTCTCTCTGTACATAGTTCTCTCTCTCTCTCTGTACATAGTTTCTCTCTCTGTACATAGTTCTCTCTCTCTGTACATAGTTCTCTCTCTCTCTGTACATAGTTCTCTCTCTCTGTACATAGTTTCTCTCTCTCTCTGTACATAGTTCTCTCTCTCTCTGTACATAGTTTCTCTCTCTGTACATAGTTCTCTCTCTCTCTGTACATAGTTCTCTCTCTCTCTGTACATAGTTCTCTCTCTCTCTCTGTACATAGTTCTCTCTCTCTCTGTACATAGTTCTCTTCTCTCTCTGTACATAGTTCTCTCGCTCTCTCTCTGTACATAGTTTCTCTCTGTACATAGTTCTCTCTCTCTCTCTGTACATAGTTTTCTCTCTCTCTGTACATAGTTCTCTCTCTCTCTGTACATAGTTCTCTCTCTGTACATAGTTCTCTCTCTCTCTGTACATAGCTCTCTCTCTCTGTACATAGTTCACTCTCTCTCTGTACATAGTTCTCTCTCTCTGTACATAGTTCTCTCTCTCTGTACATAGTTCTCTCTCTCTCTGTACATAGTTTCTCTCTCTCTCTCTGTACATAGTTCTCTCTCTCTGTACATAGTTCTCTCTCTCTGTACATAGTTCTCTCTCTCTCTCTGTACATAGTTCTCTCTGTACATAGTTCTCTCTCTGTACATAGTCTCTCTCTCTGTACATAGTCTCTCTTCTCTCTCTCTGTACATAGTTCTCTCTCTCTGTACATAGTTCTTCTCTCTCTCTCTGTACATAGTTCTCTCTCTGTACATAGTTCTCTCTCTCTCTCTGTACATAGTTCTCTCTCTGTACATAGTTCTCTCTCTCTCTGTACATAGTTCTCTCTCTCTCTCTCTGTACATATTTCTCTCTCTCAGTGATGTTCCTGTTCAGTGGAGCAGTAGAGAGCACATGGCAAAGGGGAGGGGCTTCCCAGCGCACATGCAACTCCCAACCAATCACAGACACCTGTTGGAGAAGTTATGTGAAGGGGGAGGAGTCACACGGAGGAGTCACACGCTCAGATTTAAACTTTAGAAGATCTCTGAAGAATCACTCAGTTTCCTTTTGTCGACCCCTCTTCCCTCCTTCTCCCCCCACCCCTCCCTCTCCCTCCCTCCCACCCCCTCTTCCCTCCTTCTCCCCCCCACCCCCTCTTCCCTCCTTCTCCCCCCACCTCCATCTCTCTCCCTCCCACCCCCTCTTCCCTCCTTCTCCCCCCACCCCCCTCTTCCCTACCTTCTCCCCCACCTCCCTCTCTCCCTCCCACCCCCACCCCCCTCTTCCCTCCTTCTCCCTCCCTCCCACCCCCCCTTCTCCCCCCCACCCCCACTCTTCCCTCCTTCTCCCCCACCTCCATCTCTCTCCCTCCCACCCCCTCTTCCCTCCTTCTCCCCCCCCACCCCCTCTTCCCTACCTTCTCCCCCACCTCCCTCTCTCCCTCCCACCCCCCACCCCCTCTTCCCTCCTTCTCCCTCCCCCCCCCACCCCCACTCTTCCCTCCTTCTCCCCACACCTCCCTCTCTCTCCCTACACTCCCACCCCCCTCTTCCCTCCTTCTCCCCCACCCCCTCTTCCCTCCTTCTACCCCCCACCTCCCTCTCTCTCCCTCCCTCCCACCCCCTCTTCCCTCCTTCTCCCCCCACCCCATCTTCCCTCCTTCTATCCCCCACCCCCCTCTTCCCTCCTTCTCACCCCTCCCTCCCTCACTCCCACCCCCTCTTCCCTCCTTCTCCCCCACCTCCATCTCTCTCCCTCCCTCCCACCCCCTCTTCCCTCCTTCTCCCCCCACCCCCTCTTCCCTACCTTCTCCCCCCACCTCCCTCTCTCTGATCCCTCCCTCCCACCCCCCTTCTCCCCCCACCCCCACTCTTCCCTCCTTCTCCCCACCTCCCTCTCTCTCCCTCCCTCCCACCCCCTCTTCCCTCCTTCTCCCCCCCCCCCCCTCTTCCCTCCTATCCCCCACCCCCTCTTCCCTCCTTCTACCCCCTAGCCCCCTCTTCCCTCCTTCTCACCCCCTCCCTCCCTCACTCCCACCCCCTCTTCCCTCCTCCTACCCCCCACCCCCCTCTTCCCTCCTTCTACCCCCCCCCCCCCTCTCTCTCTCCCTCCCACCCCCGTCTTCCCTCATTCTACCCCCCACCCCTCTTCCCTCCTCCTACCCCCCCCCCCCTCTTCCCTCCTCCTACCCCCACACCCCCTCTTCCCTCCTTCTCTCCCACACCCCCCTCTTCCTCCTTCTCTCCCACACCCCCCTCTTCCCTCCTTCTCCCCCCCACGCCCCTCTTCCCTCCTTCTCCCCCCAACTCCCTCTCTCCCTCCCCCCCACCCCCTCTTCCCTCCTTCTCCCCCCACGCCCCTCTTCCCTCCTTCTCCCCCACGCCCTCTTCCCTCCTTCTCCCACCTCATCCCCCACCCCCCTCTCTCTCCCTCCATCCCTCCCTCTCTGTATATATGTGTGTGTGTAGAACTGGGTCATGCCGCCACTGACGTTGTGTGTGTGTGTGTGTGTGTGTGTGTGTGTGTGTGTGTGTGTGTGTGTGTGTGTGTGTGTGTGTGTGTGTGTATTGCACACAATAAAACACACATTACGTATAAACCTCGAAAGAGAACAAAGTCCAACCAGTGTGTGTCCACACACACACACACACACACACACTCCTGTTTAGCTGCTGGGAGACTTGCTCCCCTCTCTACAGAGATAATAAGGAGTGTGTAATGCATATTGGAGAGTCCCTTCATGTATATGGTAATGTAGTGCATATCCTGTACTGCAGACTGTACTGGCAGACACTAGAATATACCGATAGACTTCCACTCAGATCTATACATCCATCTCTCTCTCTCACATTCCTCTTCTCCCAGCTCACGCCTTGTTTCATGTGAGGGCAGCCAGGCAGGTCCTGTGTGTCCCTTCTCTCCTGCTCTCTCTCTCTCTCTCTGTATACAGCACACTGGGCAGACCCTACCATTACCCCAGTATGCCAGTATTGATCCCTGTGTGCCTACGTGTGTCTCCATCTCTGTGTGTGTCTGTGTGTGTGTGTGTGTGTATTTTAAGCTGGGCAGAACTGTAATCTATGTTAATGATAGTTATCACTGTGGCGACTGACTCGGTGTGGTTTATACCAGGTCTATAGACACCAGTAGAAGACTGGCTGGCTGGCTGGGACACGAACACACACACACACACACACACACACACACACACACACACACACACACACACATCAGAGGGAGGATGTGAGGTGCCATTCTAATGAGGGATGGTTGGTTCATGTCTGTCTGGCTCTGTTATGGAAATGAGGGAGAGAGAGAAGGGAAAGATGACTGTATGATCTCTCACCCTCTCCCTCCCTCTCCCTATCTCTCACCCTCTCCCTCTCTCTCTCTCTCTCCCTCCCTCCCTCCCTCTCTCTCCCTCCCTCCCTCCCTCCCTCTCTCTCCCTATCTCTCTCTCCCTCTCTCCCTCCCTCCCTCTCCCTCCCTCTCTCTCTCTCTCTCTCTCCCTCCCTCTCCCTATCTCTCACCCTCTCCCTATCTCTCTTTCACCCTCTCCCTCCCTCTCCCTATCTCTCTTTCACCCTCTGCCTCCCTCCCTCTCCCTCCCCACCTTCTCCCTCTCTCACCTTCTCCCTCTCCCTCCCTATCTCTCTCACCCTCTCCCTATCTCCTCCCTCCCTCCC
>NW_027012672.1:0-18623 GCF_036934945.1 Oncorhynchus masou masou
GTGCTGCCTTGGAATATAGAATATAGACGCTGGATGAATATGTCACCACAGCAGCCTCTGTTTACCCCTCTCATTCTCCTGCCATACATTTAGCTTGGCTGTCACATAGCGCGGTCATAACGTGTGCGTTGTCGTAGCGATCCCGTGTGCCAGGAGGTTTTGAGCGTCTTCTCGGAGAGCTCCTTTTGATATCCTTCTCCATTTCATGTGAAAGATTCTCTCTCTATTGTTGTTTTTCTTCTGGCCAAGTGTGTGGTGTGTGAGTGTGTCGTCTCTTTGACAGCAGTCTCTGAGCTGTCACTCAGCACTCCGTCTCCCTGTCTTTGTGAAGTCACTCTCCATTAATAATGGCGGCAGCGCTGAATATTTTACAGCGTCGTTCGGGCAGAAAATTGTCCCGCCTTTGAAACCACACAGCGACAGAGGCACTATTGTCTCACTGACAAACTTTTATTTCACCAGAAAGCTCTGTGACTGAGGCTTGTGTTATCTGAGGAAGTTTTACATTTGGCCCTTTTGAAAAATGACGCAGGATATTGATAGCTTTTTTTTTACATCTATTATTGATACTATCTAGGAATAGTGTATGTTGTTTGATTAAGAAAGCACCAATATAACATTGTCCAGTCTATTAAAGGTAACTGCTTTGTGCACTGTCACAGTGTTTAAGAAAGTTGGAGTTGTCATACACAGTGAAGACATACACTATTGTTTTCTTCTTCCTGTTTTCCTTTAACTAGCTCTGTCACAGGAAGGTGGATTGTGGGTGTTTTTGAGTATGTTTATTTCCAACAATGGCTAATCCATCATAGTTGACTCTTGGCTATGTTGTAGATAAAATGACTAAAACTACAGATGAACAGATTTGTGTTTAGAGTCTAACTCTCTCTTGTCTAACCTGAACTCCAACTGGTTTGTCCTCTCTCTCTGTCTCTATCCACAGGTGAGCAGGGTGCGGTGACCATGTTCCCTCTCTTCCTTTTGGACCATCACATGACAGCCCGGGAGCTGGGGTTCTGGAACGGCATGATCGCCATGTGCTTCTCAATCTGTGGCTCCTCCTCGGTGGCCTGTTGCCTTCCCAGTTCAGGTAACGTCCAGAGGCAGCACTCTCCTGTTAGCGTTCAGAGGCAGCACCCTCCCCGTTAGCGTTCAGAGGCAGCACTCTCCTGTTACGCTCAGAGGCAGCACTCTCCTGTTAGCGTTCAGAGGCAGCACTCTCCTGGCGCTCAGAGGGCAGCACTCCCTGTTAGCGTTCAGAGGCAGGCACTCTCCTGTTAGCGTTCAGAGGCAGCACTCTCCTGTTACGTTCAGAGGCAGCACTCTCCTGTTAGCTTTCTGAAGCCTTCAGAGGCAGCAGGAATGCGCTCGTAGAGGGCAGCACTTCCGGTTAGCGTTCAGATGCAGCACTCTCCTGTTAGCGTTCAGCAGCACTCACCTGTTAGCGCTCAGAGGCAGCAGCACCTCCTGTTAGCGTCTTAGATGCAGCACTCTCCCAGCGTTCAGAGGCACTCACCTGCTAGCGCTCAGAGGCACTCTGCTAGCGCTCAGAGGCAGCACTCTCCCTGTTAGCGTTCAGAGGCAGCACTCTCCTGTTAGCGTTCAGAGGCAGCACTCAAGGCGTTCAGAGGCAGCACTCTCCTGTTAGCGTTCAGAGGCAGCACTCCCCAGCTAGCGTTCAGAGGCAGCACTCTCCTGTTAGCGTTCAGAGGCAGCACTCTCCTGCTAGCGTTCAGAGGGCAGCACTCTCCTGTTGGGCGTTCAGAGGCAGCACTCTCCCTGTTAGCTTCAGAGGCAGCACTCTCCTGTTAGCGTCTCAGAGGCAGCACTCTCCTGTTAGCTGCTCAGAGGCAGCACTCTCCCCTGTTAGCGTTCACAGGAGGCAAGCACCTCCTGTTAGCGTTCAGGATGCAGCACTCTCCTGTTAGCTGCCTCAGAGGCAGCACTCTCCTGTTAGCGTCTCAGAGGCAGCACTCTCCTGTTAGCGTTCAGAGGCAGCACTCTCCTGTTAGCGTTCAGAGGCAGCACTCTCCTGTTAGCGTTCAGAGGCAGCACTCTCCTGTTAGCGTTCAGGAGCACTCTCCTGCAGCAGCACTCTCCTGTTAGCGTTCAGAGGCAGCACTCTCCTGTTAGCGTTCAGAGGCAGCACTCTCCTGTTAGCGTTCAGAGGCAGCACTCTCCTGTTAGCGTTCAGAGGCAGCACTCTCCTGTTAGCGTTCAGAGGCAGCACTCTCCTGTTAGCGTTCAGAGGCACTCTCCTGTTAGCGTTCAGGCAGCACTCCCTGTTGCGTTCAGAGGCAGCACTCTCCTGTTAGCGTTCAGAGGCAGCACTCTCCTGTTAGCGTTCAGGAGCACTCTCCTGTTAGCGTTCAGAGGCAGCACTCTCCTGTTAGCGTTCAGAGGCAGCACTCTCCTGTTAGCGTTCAGAGGCAGCACCCTCCTGTTAGCGTTCAGAGGCAGCACTCTCCTGTTAGCGTTCAGAGGCAGCACTCTCCTGTTAGCGTTCAGAGGCAGCACTCTGTTAGCGTTCAGAGGCAGCACTCTCCTGTTAGCGTTCAGAGGCAGCACTCTCCTGTTAGCGTTCAGAGGCAGCACTCTCCCTGTTAGCGTTCAGAGGCAGCACTCTCCTGTTAGCGTTCAGAGGCAGCACTCTCCTGTTGAGCGTTCAGAGGCAGCACTCTCCTGTTGGCGTTCAGGAGGCAGCACTCTCCTGTTAGCGTTCAGGAGGCAGCACTCTCCTGTTAGCGTTCAGAGGCAGCACTCTCCTGTTAGCGTTCAGAGGCAGCACTCTCCTGTTAGCGTTCAGAGGCAGCACTCTCCTGTTAGCTTCAGAGGCAGCACTCTCCTGTTAGCGTTCAGAGGCAGCACTCTCCTGTTAGCGTTCAGAGGCAGCACTCTCCTGTTAGCGTTCAGAGGCAGCACTCTCCTGTTAGCGTTCAGAGGCAGCACTCTCCTGTTAGCGTTCAGAGGCAGCACTCTCCTGTTGCCGTTCAGAGGCAGCACTCCTCAGGAGCGTTCAGAGGCAGCTCTCCTGTTAGCGTTCAGAGGCAGCACTCTCCTGTTAGCGTTCAGAGGCAGCACTCTCCTGTTAGCGTTCAGAGGCAGCACTCTCCTGTTAGCGTTCAGAGGCAGCACTCTCCTGTTAGCGTTCAGAGGCAGCACTCTCCTGTTAGCGTTCAGAGGCAGCACTCTCCTGTTAGCGTTCAGAGGCAGCACTCTCCTGTTAGCGTTCAGAGGCAGCACTCTCCTGTTAGCGTTCAGAGGCAGCACTCTCCTGTTAGCGTTCAGAGGCACACTCTCCTGTTGGCGTTCAGAGGCAGCACTCTCCTGTTAGCGTTCAGAGGCAGCACTCTCCTGTTGGCGTTCAGAGGCAGCACTCTCCTGTTAGCGTTCAGAGGCAGCACTCTCCTGTTAGCGTTCAGAGGCAGCACTCTCCTGTTAGCGTTCAGAGGCAGCACTCTCCTGTTAGCGTTCAGAGGCAGCACTCTCCTGTTAGCGTTCCCATTTTAGGCCACTCTCCTGTTAGGCACCTCTCCTGTTTGCACGTTTAGACCAACACTGTCTATAGTGCCCATTTTAGTGTCCCTTTCTGTGGCACCTGTCCTCTCCGTCACCCCATCACCTCCCTCCCCACATTGGGGGATGTGTGTGTGTGTGTGTGTGTGTGTGTGTGTGTGTGTGTGTGGTAGGAGAACAGCACGGGAGATGCTTTGTAGCCTCCGGTGAGGCAAGGAGACAGGCCCCAGCAGCAACACTCGGTCTTCTGTGTTCTACAGCTGATAATTCAAAGCATTCACCAATAATCAACTATTTCTATTGACCTAACATGAAGTGAACTAAATGTGTTATTTTTGAGAGAGATCACAGATCAGACTTTAGCCTAAAAGTCATTATAATCTGCAGCAGCGCCATTTGCTCGTGAAAAGTGTCACTCCTATAGACTCTCCTTGACGTCATATTATTTTCTAAGAATAATATTGAAGTTCCTAGCAAACGGTAGTAGAACATACGTTTGGAAAGGCAGCAGCTGCACAACAAAGCAGAGATGCCTCAGCTCTAGAGATTAAAGTTCTCCTTTCAATTGCTAGTTAACCTTACATTTTCGCCAACTGCCATTACAGCACATACACTACCCTAACTCAACCTCCAATGCATAAAACAATACATGTGATGTAATGCAATCTATAAATAACAACAATACGTAAGTATTTTCCCATACAGGGCATTGGCATGAGACATACATTATATATACAAAAGTATGTGGACACCCCCTTCAAATGATTGGATTTGGCTATTTCAGCCACACCTGTTGCTGACAATCATTGACAGTAGATTGGCCTTACAGAAGACTTTCAACGATGCACCTTCATAGGATGCGTCCTTTCCAACAAGTCAGTTCATCAAATTTCTGCCCTGCTAGAGCTGCCAGGTCAACTATAAGTGCTGTTATTGTGAAGTGGAAACATCTAGGAGCAACAACGGCTCAGCCCGCAAGTGGTAGACCACACAAGCTCATAGAATGGGACCGCCGAGTTCTGAAGCGTGTGGCGCATACAAATCATCTGTCCCCGGTTGCAACGCTCACTACCGAGTTTCAAAATGACTCTGGAAGCAACGTCAGCACAATAACTGTTAGGTGGGAGCTTCAGGAAATGGGTTTCCATGGCCTATCAGCCACACACGAGCTGAAGATCACCACACAATGCCAAGCGTTGGCTGTAGTGGTGTAAAGCTTGCAGTCATTGGACTCTGGAGCAATTGAAAAGTGTTCTTTGGAGTGATGAATCACTCTTCACCATCTGGCAGTCCGAAGGACGAGTCTGGGTTTGCCGGATGCCAGGAGAGTGCTACCTGCACCAATGCATAATGCCAGCTGTAAAGATTGGTGGAGGAGGCATAATGGTCTGGGGCTGTTTTTCATGGTTCGTGCTTGGCCCCTTAGTTCCAGTGAAGGCAAATCTTAACGCTACAGCATACAATGACATTCTAGACGATTCTGTCCTTCCAATTTTGTGGCAACAGTTTGGGGAAGGCCCTTTCTTGTTTCAGCATGACAATGCCCTCGTGCACAAAGCAAAATGGTTTGTCAAGATCGGTGTTGAAGAATTTGACTGGCCTGCACAGAGCGCTGATCTCAACCCCATCAAATACCTTTGAGATGAATTGGAATGCCGACTGCGAGCCAGGCCTAATCGCCCAACATCAGTGCCCGACCTCACTAATTATCTTGTGGCTGAATATAAACAAGTTCCCACAGCAATGTTCTAACATCTAGTGGAAAGCCTTCCCAGAAGAGTAGAGGCTGTTATAGCAGCAAGGGGACCAACTCCATATTAATGGTCATGATTTTGGAATGAGATGTTCGAAGTGCCGGTGTTCACATACTTTTGGTCATGTAGTGTACATCACCTTATTCATTGCTAGCGCTCACAAACCTAGATTAGTTAATGATAAGCATTAGCATCGAGCTGAAATAGGCCCTATATGAAGAGAATACCAATGTCTTATCTTTCTATAAAACATCTGCAGAAGTCTGTGGTCTGTCCTGTTTTAATTACATCTCCATATGGTGCTGATGCTGGCTCCCAGGTATTTGTCACACTACCCATAAAGAAATATGACCAAAAACAATGTTGTTTGGAATCTCTTTCACAAAAGCGCTGTCAAGTTTTTGGGGTACTTCTACTCTTTCTTCCTGTCTAACTTTTTGAGAAGGCACACCTGTTAATTGAAAATCATTCCAGGTGACTACCTCATGAAGCTGGTTGTGAGAATGCCAAGAGTGTGCAAAGCTGTCATCAAGGCAAAGGATGGCTATTTGAAGAATCTCAAATATAAAACATATTTAGATTTGTTTAACACTTTTTTGGTTACTACATGATTCCATATGTGTTATTTCATAGTTTTGATCTTCATTAGGACTCGGGCAGAATTGTCACATTTTCACACACAGAGTTGCGTTCACCTGACACTGTACACCCAGTCCAGATTCCCACAGAATGACTCACCAAACCTCCCAACACGCAAGCACACATACCCACACTACACAAAGCCAATCCACCAAGCCATCTCAATGCTCTCAAATCAAATTTGAACATTTCTCCTGGGCCCCATCAGAAACGTCTGAGAGCCAGAGACTGACCGCCTCACACAGATCCCCGAGAGCCTATAATGGTATCGCAGACCAGCCCGTGTGAGGTGTCAGTAGTGAGGCAGGTTCTCCTCTCACCCCATCACTACTGCAACTCCTTACAGAGACAAATTTTAAAGAGTGTCATTGAGAAGGAGAGAATAGAAAATGAGGGAAACAATGTCTTTAGCATGTGTATGATAGCAGATTGGTTTTCCGTTGGAAAGGGTAAAGAAGGAGAAATGAGAGCGGTGTTGTAGAGCCTGTAGACGTAAAGACTGACAGAATGGACAGATACTATTTAGTATCAGATATAAGTATAGTGGTAATGGTAATGTCCATGTGGTAATGTCCTTGTCAGATGGTATAGATATCAGATATCAGACAGTGACACATGTCTGGTTCGTCTGATAGACAGGATCCTTTGGGGACTGATTGGCACAGTGGTAATCCCTGGGAGACACACACACACAACACAACACAACACAACGCTCTAAGGGGTTGAGAAGTGAGGGAGCTTCTTGGGTTATAGATTACCCCATGAGCCATGCCTATCGGGAGAACACAGCTCTTCGACTAACAAGGAATCAATTAGCGTCTGGGGACATGTATAGTGTGGGTGGGTGTGTGTGTGCGTGTCACGGTTTCCGTTAGCCGGTAATGGGCGGCTTATGGTCAATAAATATTTTTAAGCTGATAAATAAAATTTGTACCGGCCAATTGTCTGGGAGAGGGAAAACAATCCCATAGCAAGATTATGCCTTTTAGCATAATCCATCAATTTCCATTGATGGAAATGCCAGTTGATGTAAATACATTTGACCAGTCATGCTTATTGGTCTATGGATTCATTTCCATAATTTTGTGGAATTAAATTGGCATGTGTATATTTTTGTTAGTCGTTATGATTCTTATTTATCACACATGCACAGCATACAGAGCCTAGCATACAGAGCCTAGCATACATAGCCTAGCGTACAGAGCCTAGCGTACAGAGCCTAGCGTACAGAGCCTAGCGTACAGAGCCTAGCGTACAGAGCCGAGCGTACAGAGCCTAGCGTACAGAGCCGAACATACAGAGCCTAGCATACAGAGCCTTGCATACATAGCCTAGCGTACAGAGCCTAGCGTACAGAGCCTAGCATACAGAGCCTAGCATACATAGCCTAGCGTACAGAGCCTAGCGTACAGAGCCGAGCGTACAGAGCCGAGCGTACAGAGCCGAGCGTACAGAGCCGAGCGTACAGAGCCGAGCGTACAGAGCCGAGCGTACAGAGCCTAGCGTACAGAGCCTAGCGTACAGAGCCGAACATACAGAGCCTAGCATACAGAACCTAGCATACAGAGCCTAGTTTAAGCTGAACATCTTTGACAGCACGAGACCTGCTGCTACAGCTCCTGGTGCTGCTGGAGGAAAATGTGCTTTTTATAATAAGCCCAATCATTGCGCAACAATTCTAACTGAAATCTTGTGTTAAAAACAATTTTGATAGCATGATAAAAAGAGCTACTATTTTTATTTCTCAACTGGTATTGGAAGTGCACTTCCCATTTGCCATTCTAAGTGCCTATAATGGCAGGTAGGCTTCAGTGCTACCTGCTCCCTTGAGCCGTTTAGAAATGACAGCACTTTTTGTACATAGTCCCTTCATTTTTAGGGGGACAACATGTATTGGGACAAATTCAAAGTATTAAAGTAGTCCCATATTCCTAGCACGTAATGATTACATTATTTACCATTAATTTTTAAACGGTTCACCTGATATGGATGAAAATACACTCAAATTAAGCTGACAGTCTACACTTTAACTTCATAGACATTGCATCATTTCAAATTCAAAGTGCTGGAGTACAGTGCCTAAACAACTAACAAATTGGGGTTAGTAGATTGACATAGGCTTGTGGTTTGGTTGTTCATTACTCGTCTTGCTGGCTGAGAAAAAGTAAATGTGGTAGTTATTCTAACATCTTTAAATGGAATTCGGGAAGGACCGACACCCGTTTCATCTTTGAGGGTTCATGATTTGTTAAGATGAATTACTATAATTTAAATGTGATTTCTGTCATTCTGAATACCGTGGGTGGACAACCTGATCATGTTACGCACCAAATGCGTAAGGGTCTGGTAAATTTCTCAAATGTCAGGTATCACAGTGCTAGCTGTGCCGCGAGAGATCCTGGATTCGAGTCCAGGCTCTGTCGCTGCCGGCCGCGACCCGGGAGATGGGGTGGCGCACAATTGGCCCAGCGTCGTTCGGGTTAGGGAGGGTTTTACCGGCAGGGATGTTCTTGTCCTTCGGCGCACTAGTGATTCCTGTGGCGGGCCGGGCGCAATGCACGCTGACACGGTCGCCAGGTGTACAGTGTTTCCTCCAACACATTGGTCCGGTTGGCTTCCGGGTTAAGCGGGCATTGTGTCAAGAAGCATTGTGGCTTGGCTGGGTTGTGTATCGGAGGACGCACGGCTCTCGACCTTCGCCTCTCGCGAGTCCGTACGGGAGTGGCAGTGATGGGACAAGATTGTAAAAATACCACGAAATTGGGGAGAAAAATTCTCAAATGTCCAGTAAATGAAAATGCTGCCAGTCAAATGTCCGGTGGCACATTTTCCTAATGGAAACCCTGGAGTGTGGGTGTGTGTGCTACTGTAGAAGGAAATATGGTGTTTGTTTTTGTTAGCATACACATACTACACTGTATTCTTTGCCTGTGTGTGTGTTAAATGGCATTTGTGACTGGTTGTCTGTCTTGTGTGTCTCCACAGTATTGGCTCTCTGATGAGGCGTGTGTTTGTGATGCGGACTGTCAGTATGGTGTTCCAGAGCTCCCTCCTGACCATACTGGAACCTTCCCCGCTCATGAAAGGTGAGAGAAGACCAGACCGCACTCTGACCGCAGCATTGACCACGTTTACATGCGTATTCCGGATAGTATTCCGGATAGTAGCTCATATCCCGGCAAGGGCTTGTTCAGGATAAGCTGTTTACATGCACCTTTGATATCCCGCTCACAAATATCCGGTTTCCATGAATAAACTGAATATTCCTCATTTTAAGTTCATATGGGTGAAATGGAATAGTAACTGAAATCTGGACACTGACTGTAGGTCTATAACCTCTCACATGTAGAAGTAATAAAATATTAACTCTGCAGAATTATGCATTTCTTGCAGTAAAATTAGACAACAAATGTTAATTTTGTGTCTGGAACAGGAGTGGAAAAGTCTGATTTCTTTCTTTCAGCATTATTTGAGAAAATGTGAATGTGCGTGTAATGTTTTGTCTTTGACACTGTTATGCAAGCAGACAGTATTTCAACCACATAAAACATGCAGCCAAGACGAACTGAAGTCTTATCAGAAACTTGTTTAGTCGTTTTCTTAGCTTCCTTTCCTTAAAACCGGTCAAACTGATGACATTTGGACATTCTGCACCGGACCAATCTTTCCACTGTGTTGGAGTTATTGTGTTTTCTCCCCGGTTCCTAAACCAAACAACTTTACTGGTGTTAACTAGATTAATGCATTCATTCTATTGATATAAGAGATTATTCTGGTGAGCACTACTTTATTTAGTGTTCTGGGGCAACAAGTTATGACAGAGGCAAGCTGCATATGAACTATCAAACTACGGTTTTTACAAACAAATGGCCTACCAAATGTCTGACATTTTAAGCAGAAACTTGATTTAAAATATAGTAAATGAATTATAGTAGGCAAAATTATTATGGAATTATTAATGTTGGATGGAACTGCAGGTAGCCCACTTTGTTCCAGTGATTTGTTTGATAATCAGATAAAAAAATCATCACACAACACCATAGAATGCACAACACCATAGAATGCACAACACCATAGAATGCACAACACCATGATTTTTCATACGGAGCCTGAAATACAACAGTAAATGGCATAAGATGTTTACATACCACACAGTATCCCATCAGCATATCCCAGGCATCTTATCTGGGTTTCTTATGACCATGATATATAACCTATCACATTTAGGCTTATACATAAATAAATAAATATATGTGTAACCACGTTCACATTCAGGCCTATACATAAATAAATAAATAAATATATGTGTAACCCGTTCACATTCAGGCCTATACATAAATAAATAAATATATGTGTAACCCGTTCACATTCAGGCCTATACACAAATAAATAAATATATGTGTAACCCGTTCACATTCAGGCCTATACACAAATAAATAAATATATGTGTAACCCGTTCACCTTCAGGCCTATACATAAATAAATAAAAATATGTGTAACCCGTTCACATTCAGGCCTATACATAAATAAATATATGTGTAACCCATCCACATTCAGGCCTATACATAAATAAATAAATAAATAAATATATGTGTAACCCATCCACATTTAGGCCTATACATAAATAAATAAATAAATAAATATATGTGGAACCCATCCACATTTAGGCCTATATATAAATAAATAAATAAATATATGTGTAACCTATCCACATTTAGGCCTATACATAAATAAATAAATAAATATATGTGTAACCCGTTCACATTCAGGCCTATACATAAATAAATATATGTGTAACCCATCCACATTTAGGCCTATACATAAATAAATAAATATATGTGTAACTCGTTCACATTCAGACCTATACATAAATAAATAAATATATGTGTAACCCGTTCACATTCAGGCCTATACATAAATAAATATATGTGTAACCCATCCAAATTCAGGCCTATACATAAATAAATATATGTGTAACCCATCCATTTAGGCCTATACATAAATAAATAAATAAATATATGTGTAACCCGTTCACATTCAGGCCTATACATAAATAAATAAATATATACGTAACCCGTTCGCATTCAGGCCTATACATAAATAAATAAATAAATATATGTGTAACCCATCCAAATTCAGGCCTATACATAAATAAATATATGTGTAACCCATCCACATTTAGGCCTATACATAAATAAATAAATAAATATATGTGTAACCCGTTCACATTCAGGCCTATACATAAATAAATAAATATATGTGTAACCCGTTCGCATTCAGGCCTATACATAAATAAATAAATAAATATATGTGTAACCCATCCAAATTCAGGCCTATACATAAATAAATATATGTGTAACCCATCCACATTTAGGCCTATACATAAATAAATAAATAAATATATGTGTAACCCGTTCACATTCAGGCCTATACATAAATAAATAAATATATGTGTAACCTTCGCATTTAGGCCTATACATAAATAAATAAATATATGTGTAACCCATCCAAATTCAGGCCTATACATAAATAAATAAATAAATGTATGTGTAACCCGTTCACATTCAGGCCTATGCATAAAACATTTTGTCACGTTGCAACCTATCCACATTTAGGCCTATACATAAATAAATAAATATATGTGTAACCCGTTCACATTCAGGCCTATACATAAATAAATAAATATATGTGTAACCCGTTCACATTCAGGCCTATACATAAATAAATAAATATATGTGTAACCCATCCAAATTCAGGCCTATACATAAATAAATAAATAAATATATGTGTAACCCATTCACATTCAGGCCTATGCATAAAACATTTTGTCACGTTGCAACCTATCCACATTTAGGCCTATACATAAATAAATAAATATATGTGTAACCCGTTCACATTCAGGCCTATACATAAATAAATAAATATATGTGTAACCCGTTCACATTCAGGCCTATACATAAATAAATAAATATATGTGTAACCCATCCACATTTAGGCCTATATATAAATAAATAAATATATGTGTAACCCGTTCACATTCAGTCCTATACATAAATAAATATATGTGTAACCCGTTCACATTCAGGCCTATACATAAATAAATAAATATATGTGTAACCGTTCACATTCAGGCCTATACATAAATAAATAAATATATGTGTAACCCATCCAAATTCAGGCCTATACATAAATAAATAAATAAATAAATATATGTGTAACCCATTCACATTCAGGCCTATGCATAAAACATTTTGTCAAATTTAACCTATCCACATTTAGGCCTATACATAAATAAATAAATATATGTGTAACCCGTTCACATTCAGGCCTATACATAAATAAATAAATATATGTGTAACCCGTTCACATTCAGGCCTATACATAAATAAATAAATAAATATATGTGTAACCCATCCACATTTAGGCCTATATATAAATAAATAAATATATGTGTAACCCGTTCACATTCAGTCCTATACATAAATAAATATATGTGTAACCCGTTCACATTCAGGCCTATACATAAATAAATAAATATATGTGTAACCCGTTCACATTCAGGCCTATACATAAATAAATAAATATATGTGTAACCCATCCAAATTCAGGCCTATACATAAATAAATAAATATATGTGTAACCCGTTCACATTCAGGCCTATGCATAAAACATTTTGTCACGTTGCAACCTATCCATTTAGGCCTATACATAAATAAATAAATATATGTGTAACCCGTTCACATTCAGGCCTTTACATAAATAAATAAATATATGTGTAACCCGTTCACATTCAGGCCTATACATAAATAAATAAATATATGTGTAACCCATCCAAATTCAGGCCTATACATAAATAAATAAATAAATATATGTGTAACCACGTTCACATTCAGGCCTATACATAAAACATTTTGTCACGTTGCAACTATCCACATTTAGGCCTATACATAAATAAATAAATATATGTGTAACCCGTTCACATTCAGGCCTATACATAAATAAATAAATATATGTGTAACCCGTTCACATTCAGGCCTATACATAAATAAATAAATATATGTACTTAGCCAACCCATCCAAATTCAGGCCTATACATAAATAAATAAATAAATATATGTGTAACCCATTCACATTCAGGCCTATGCATAAAACATTTTGTCACGTTGCAACCTATCCACATTTAGGCCTATACATAAATAAATAAATATATGTGTAACCCGTTCACATTCAGGCCTATACATAAATAAATAAATATATGTGTAACCCGTTCACATTCAGGCCTATACATAAATAAATAAATAAATATATGTGTAACCCATCCACATTTAGGCCTATATATAAATAAATAAATATATGTGTAACCCGTTCACATTCAGTCCTATACATAAATAAATATATGTGTAACCCGTTCACATTCAGGCCTATACATAAATAAATAAATATATGTGTAACCCGTTCACATTCAGGCCTATACATAAATAAATAAATATATGTGTAACCCATCCAAATGCAGGCCTATACAAAAATAAATAAATAAATAAATATATGTGTAACCCGTTCACATTCAGGCCTATGCATAAAACATTTTGTCACGTTGCAACCTATCCACATTTAGGCCTATACATAAATAAATAAATATATGTGTAACCCGTTCACATTCAGGCTTTTACATAAATAAATAAATATATGTGTAACCCGTTCACATTCAGGCCTATACATAAATAAATAAATATATGTGTAACCCATCCAAATTCAGGCCTATACATAAATAAATAAATAAATATATGTGTAACCCGTTCACATTCAGGCCTATGCATAAAACATTTTGTCACGTTGCAACCTATCCACATTTAGGCCTATACATAAATAAATAAATATATGTGTAACCCGTTCACATTCAGGCCTATACATAAATAAATAAATATATGTGTAACCCATCCAAATTCAGGCCTATACATAAATAAATATATGTGTAACCCGTTCACATTCAGGCCTATACATAAATAAATAAATATATGTGTAACCCATCCAAATTCAAGCCTATACATAAATAAATAAATAAATAAATAAATATATGTGTAACCCGTTCACATTGAGGCCTATACATAAATAAATAAATAAATATATGTGTAACCCATCCAAATTCAGGCCTATACATAAATAAATAAATAAATATATGTGTAACCCGTTCACATTCAGGCCTATGCATAAAACATTTTGTCACGTTGCAACCTACCCACATTTGGGCCTATACATAAATAAATAAATATATGTGTAACCCGTTCACATTCAGGCCTATACATAAATAAATAAATAAATACATGTGTAACCCATCCACATTTAGGCCTATACATAAATAAATAAATATATGTGTAACCCGTTCACATTCAGGCCTATACATAAATAAATAAATATATGTGTAACCCGTTCACATTCAGGCCTATACATAAATAAATATATGTGTAACCCATCCAAATTCAGGCCTATACATAAATAAATAAATAAATGTATGTGTAACCCGTTCACATTCAGGCCTATGCATAAAACATTTTGTCACGTTGCAACCTATCCACATTTAGGCCTATACATAAATAAATAAATATATGTGTAACCCGTTCACATTCAGGCCTATACATAAATAAATAAATATATGTGTAACCCATCCAAATTCAGGCCTATACATAAATAAATAAATAAATATATGTGTAACCCGTTCACATTCAGGCCTATGCATAAAACATTTTGTCACGTTGCAACCTATCCACATTTAGGCCTATACATAAATAAATACATATATGTGTAACCCGTTCACATTCAGTCCTATACATATATAAATATATGTGTAACCCATTCACATTCAGGCCTATACATAAATAAATAAATATATGTGTAACCCATCCAAATTCAGGCCTATACATAAATAAATAAATAAATATACGTGTAACCCGTTCACATTCAGGCCTATACATAAATAAATAAATAAATATATGTGTAACCCATCCACATTTAGGCCTATACATAAATAAATAAATATATGTGTGACCCGTTCACATTCAGTCCTATACATAAATAAATATATGTGTAACCCATTCACATTCAGGCCTATACATAAATAAATAAATAAATATATGTGTAACCCATCCAAATTCAGGCCTATACATAAATAAATAAATAAATAAATATATGTGTAACCCGTTCACATTCAGGCCTATACATAAATAAATAAATAAATAAATATATATATGTGTAACCCGTTCACATTCAGGACTATGCATAAAACATTTTGTCACGTTGCAACCTATCCACATTTAGGCCTATACATAAATAAATAAATATATGTGTAACCCGTTCACATTCAGGCCTATACATAAATAAATAAATATATGTGTAACCCGTTCACATTCAGGCCTATACATAAATAAATAAATAAATATATGTGTAACCCATCCACATTTAGGCCTATACATAAATAAATAAATATATGTGTGACCCGTTCACATTCAGGCCTATACATAAATAAATAAATAAATATATGTGTAACCCATCCACATTTAGGCCTATACATAAATAAATAAATATATGTGTGACCCGTTCACATTCAGTCCTATACATAAATAAATATATGTGTAACCCATTCACATTCAGGCCTATACATAAATAAATAAATAAATATATGTGTAACCCATCCAAATTCAGGCCTATACATAAATAAATAAATAAATAAATATATGTGTAACCGCATTAAATTCAGGCCTATACATAAATAAATAAATAAATAAATAAATATGTGTAACCGTTCACATTCAAGGACTATGCATAAAACATTTTGTCACGTTGCAGCCTATCCACATTTAGGCCTATACATAAATAATAAATATATGCTAACCGTTCATTCAGGACTATGCATAAAACATTTTGTCCACGTTTGCAACCTATCACATTTAGGCCTGTACATAAATAAATAAATATATGTGTAACCCGTTCACATTCAGGACTATGCATAAAACATTTGTCACGTTGCAACCTATCACATTTGACTATACATAATAATAAATATATGTGTAACCTGTTCACATTCAGGCCTTCTTGATTGAACCTTTATTAGACCAGGTTTGTCTCGTTGAGATGAAATACTTTCAATAGAGGACCTAGGTACACCAAGGCCCTATACTAACACACATGAGTGCTTTCTCAAAGTATTCATACCCCTTGACTTATTTCACATTAAGTTAGTATTGGGGAGCGGTAGGTAGCCTGGTGGTTAGAGTGTTGGGCCAGTAACTGAAAGGTTACTAGATCGAATCCTTGAGCTGACAAGGTAAAAATCATCTGTCGTTCTGCCCCTGAACAAGGCAGTTAACCCACCGTTCCTAGGTCGTCATTGTAAATAAGAATTTTTCTCAACTGACTTGCCTAGTTAAATAAAGGTAAAATAAAAAGTAAATAAATTGTTACAGCTGGAATTAAAAATGGATTAAAAAAATAAATCCTCCCCCATGTACACACAATACCCCATAATGACAAAGTGAAAACATGTTTTTAGACATTTTTTCAAATGAATTAAAAATGAAATACAGAAATATATTATTTACATAATTATTCAACACCCCTGAGTCAATACATGTTAGAATCACCTTTGGCAGCGATTACAGCTGTGTTTTTCTGGGTAAGACTAAAAGCTTTGCATACCTGGATTGTACAATATTTGCACATTATTATTTTTTAAATTCTTCAAGCTCTGTCAAGTTGGTTATTGATCATATCTAGACATAGATGTTTAAGTCAAAACTTTAACTAGGCCACTCAGCAACATTCAATGTCATCTTGGTAAGCAACTCCAGTGTATATTTGGCTTTGTGTTTTAGGTTATTGTCCTGCTGAAAGGTGAATTTGTCTCCCAGAGTCTGTTAGAAAGCAGACATTTTCTTCTAGGATTTTGGCTGTGCTTAGCTCTATTACGTTTATTTTATTTTTCCTAAAAAAAACTCTATATTCCTTGCCGATGACAATCATACCCATAACATGATGGAGCCACCACCATGCTTGAAAATATGAAGAGTGGTACTCAGTGATGTGATGTGTTGTGTTAGATTTGTTTCAAACATAGCGCTTTGTATTCAGGACTTAAAGTTCATTACTTTAACAACAACAAAAATTGCACATTTACTTTATTGCCTTATTGCAAACAGGATGCATGTTTTGAAATATTTGTATTCCTTCTGTCTTTTAGGTTAGTATTGTGGAGTAACTACAATGTTGTTGATCCATCCTCAGTGTTCTCCTATCACAGCCATTAAACTCTGTAACTGTTTTAAAGTCACCACTGGCCAAATGGTGAAATCCTTGAGCAGTTTCCTTCCTCTCCAGCCACTGAGTTTAGAAGGATGCCTGTATCTTTGTAGTGACTGGGTGTATTGATACACCATTCAAAGTGTAATTAATAACTTCACCATGCTTAAAGCAATGTCAAATGTCTGCTTTTTATCTACTAATAGCTGCCCTTCTTTGTGAGGAATTGGAAAACCTCCCTGGTCTATGTGTTTGAAATTCACTGCTCGACTGAGGGACTACAGATAATTGTATGTGTGGGGTACAGAGATGAGATAGTCATAAAATAAATTATGTTAAGCACTATTATTGCATACAGAGGGAATCCATGCAACTTATTATGACTTGTTAACCTCTTACATCTATGGGGGCGCTATTTCATTTTTGGATGAAAAACGTTCCCGTTTTAAACAAGATATTTTGTCACAAAACGATGCTCGTCTATGCATATAATTGATAGCATTCGAAAAGAAAACACTCTGACGTGTCAGAAATACCAAGATATTCTCTGTGCGTGCCTAGAACGTGAGCTTCAGGCAAAACCAAGATGAGATGGCATCCAGGAAATGACAAGGATTTTTTTGAGGCTCTGTTTTCCATTGTCTCCTTATATGGCTGTGAATGCGGGAGGAATGAGTCAACCCTTTCTGTCGTTTCCCCAAGGTGTCTGCAGCATTGTGACGTATTTGTAAGCAGATCATTGGAAGATTGACCATAAGAGACCACATTTACCAGGTGTCCGCCCGGTGTCCTGCGCCGAATGGTGCGCAAAAGTCACCTGCCAGTATTTTTCCATGGGATACAGAGAGGAAAGCAAGCTTCCACGAACTGCATATCAATGAAGAGATATGTGAAAAAACACCTTGAGGATTGATTCCAAACAACGTTTGCCATGTTTTCCGTCGATATTATGTAGTTAATCCGGAAAAAGTTTTACGTGTGGTGGTGACTGAATTTTCGGTTCGCTTCGTTAGCCAGACGCAATGTAGAAAACGGAACGATTTCTACACACAGACGCTTTCAGGAAAAACTGCGCATTTGGTATGTAACTGAGAGTCTCCTCATTGAAAACATCAGAAGCTCTTCAAAGGTAAATGATTTTATTTATTTTTGGTTATCTGTTTTTGTGAAAATGTTGCGTGCTAAATGCTACTCAAAATGCTATGCTAGCTTTGCATACTGTTACACAAATTAGTCCATTTCTATGGTTCAAAAGCATATTTTGAAAATCTGAGATGACAGTGTTGTTAAGAAAGGCTAAGCTTGAGAGCAGACGCATTATTTTCATTTTATTTGCGATTTTCAGAAATCGTTAACGTTGCGTTATGCTAATGAGCCTGAGGCTTTAGTCACAAACCCGGATCCGGGATGGGGAGTTTCAAGAAG
>NW_027012673.1:0-18623 GCF_036934945.1 Oncorhynchus masou masou
ACCCGGTCCTTCTGCCCCTGAACAGGAAAGGTAACCCAATGTTCCCCAGTAGGCTGTCATAGAAATTAAGAATTTGTTCTTAACTGACGCAGAGTTCAATTAAGGTAAAGTAAAAATTAATAACAAACTGCCATCTAGTGGTGAAACACAGCCATGACAACCTAAAGGGACATCCCTATCCAATGTTACCTTTATTTAACTCAGCAAGTCAGTTTAGAACAAATCCTTATTTTCAATGACAGCTTACCGGGGAACAGTGGGTTAACTGCCTTGTTCAGGGGCAGAAGGACCGATGTTTCCACTTGTCAGCGCAGGGATTCGATCTTGCAACCTTTTGGTTCCTAGTCAAACGCTCTAACCACTGGACTACCTGCCTCCTCTACACTAACCACTAGGCGACCTGCCTCCTCTACACTCTAACCACTAGGCAACCTGCCTCCCCGATAGTCACTGTCCGTATTTAGAATACACAGATTATATGCTCAACACCTGGTCCTTTTTATTTACAAACAGTAAACAGTTTAGAGGGTAAATTCCTTTTAAACGAGGCCCCTGTATACATCAGTGAGTCACAACAAGCCTCCCTGCTTCCAGAGTCCACCAACCGTAGAGTTTCAGTGACGGGACGATCAACATGTGACATCCTTTTTCTAACACTTGTTTGAGCTACTAATATTTTAGACATCTCAAAAAATGAAAATACAAAAATAAATCTTAATAACATAGTTCAAACAAAAAGAAATCTAACTTTTTTTGTTTAAAGGTAGAGATTGTCAACAAAGAAAACAAAAGAGAAGTATCTCAAATACAACACTCACATTTATTAGATTCATTTAATAGAGCCTCATTTATCAATTTACTTCATCAACAAGAAAACACTAATCCCAAGTACAACTGTGATTTAAAACTCCCTACAGCTCTTAACTACACGTGTCCAGCTATTGTTGTTGCCAGATTGCATATTAAAAGCTACGGACATGTACAGTAGTTAATGAACTAGTAAGAACACCAAAACTGATTCTTAGTCAGAGACATAAGGTATGTGGACATGTAGTTAATTAACTAGGAAGAACACCAAAACTGATTCTTAGAGACATGTCCCAAACGGCCCCATATTCCCTACATAGTGCACTACTTTTGACCAGAGCCCTATGGGTAGTAGTGCACTACTTTTGACCAGAACCCTATGGGTAGTAGTGCACTACTTTTGACCAGAGCCCTATGGGTAGTAGTGCACTAGTTTTGACCAGAGCCCTATGGGTAGTAGTGCACTACTTTTGACCAGAGCCCTATGGGTAGTAGTGCACTATGAAGGGAATAGGAAGCCGTTTGAGTCACATCCAATAGTATAAATCGGTACATTGTTCCCTGAAAGAAAGGTCAACCAGGTCTAAATACGTGGTCAACACGTAGGTCGTCAGTCGAGATCTCCACCGTCGTGTTTACGGTTGATGTCGTCGCCTTCTTCCTCAATCTGCTGCAATGCATTCTGGTCACAGGGAGGTGGCAAGGTGTGCTGAAAGGTTGATAAGAGAACATCTGATGTAGTAATGACACATCATCTAATGACAGAGTACCAGGACAGAACTTCCAAAATGTCTTCCCTAAATAGACGTTCATCATGTTCATGTCAGGTATGTTCTCATTAAAAAGGTGAGGCGACAGAGCAGGTGGACCAGTAGAACGACCTGGATACATGGGGGGGGGGGGGGGATTCTTATCGGACTCCTTTATGAATGACTTACACTTGAGTCTGATGTAGCAGGGGTCACAGTAAGGCTTTCCGTTACGGATTCTGATCTGGGCTCTGACCTCTGACCCTCCAAGTCGGCACCTGCAGTCCACACACTGAGGGAGAGGAGAAGATGGACTGAAATCAGGAGAATCAACTAAAACACTGATTAGCGTCATTCAACCAGTGATTACCAGCCCTACCACCGTGGCGAGAGTTAGCATTACCAGCCCTACCGCCGTGTGGGGAGGGAGAGAGTTAGCATTACCAGCCCTACCACCGTGTGGGGAGAGAGAGTTAGCATTACCAGCCCTACAACCGTGTGGGGAGAGAGAGAGAGAGAGTTAGCATTACCAGCCCTACCGCCGTGTGGGGAGGGAGAGAGTTAGCATTACCAGCCCTACCACCGTGTGGGGAGAGAGAGTTAGCATTACCAGCCCTACCGCCGTGTGGGGAGAGAGAGAGTTAGCATTACCAGCCCTACCACCGTGTGGGGAGAGAGAGTTAGCATTACCAGCCCTACCGCCGTGTGGGGAGAGAGAGAGAGAGAGTTAGCATTACCAGCCCTACCACCGTGTGGGGAGAGAGAGAGTTAGCATTACCAGCCCTACCGCCGTGTGGGGAGAGAGGGAGAGAGAGAGTTAGCATTACCAGCCCTACCACCGTGTGGAGAGAGAGAGTTAGCATTACCAGCCCTACCGCCGTGTGGGGAGAGAGAGAGTTAGCATTACCAGCCCTACCGCCGTGTGGGGAGAGAGGGAGAGAGAGAGTTAGCATTACCAGCCCTACCGCCGTGTGGGGAGAGAGAGAGAGAGAGAGTTAGCATTACCCGCCCTACCACCGTGTGGGAGAGAGAGAGAGGAGTTAGCATTACCCGCCCCTACCACCGTGTGGGGAGAGAGAGAGTTAGCATTACCCGCCCCTACCACCGTGTGGGGAGAGAGAGAGAGAGAGTTAGCATTACCCGCCCTACCACAGTGTGGGGAGAGAGAGAGAGAGTAGCATTACCCGCCCCTACCACCGTGTGGGAGAGAGAGAGAGTTAGCATAACCAGCCATACCACCATGTGGGGAGAGAGTTAGCATTACCAGCCCTACCACCACGTGGGGAGAGAGTTAGCATTACCAGCCCTACCACCACGTGGGGAGAGAGTTAGCATTACCAGCCCTACCACCGCGTGGAGAGAGAGAGTTAGCATTACCAGCCCTACCGCCGCGTGGGGAGAGAGAGAGAGTTAGCATTACCAGCCCTATCGCCGCGTGGGGAGAGAGAGAGTTAGCATTACCAGCCCTACCACCGCGTGGGGAGAGAGAGAGTTAGCATTACCAGCCCTACCACCGCGTGGGGAGAGAGAGAGTTAGCATTACCAGCGCGTGGGGAGAGAGAGTTAGCATTACCAGCGTGTGGGGAGAGAGAGTTAGCATTACCAGCCCTACCACCGTGTGGGGAGAGAGAGTTAGCATTACCAGCCCTACCACCGTGTGGGGAGAGAGAGTTAGCATTACCAGCCCTACCACCGTGTGGGGAGAGAGAGTTAGCATTACCAGCCCTACCACCGTGGCAAGAGTTAGCATATGGTGGTAGGGCTGGTAATGCTAACTCTCCACCATGTGGGGAAGCCAGTCAGTCAGCCTGCTACAGAGCCCAGGTGAAGCCAGTCAGTCAGCCTGCTACAGAGCCCAGGTGAAGCCAGCCAGTCAGCCTGCTACAGAGCCCAGGTGAAGCCAGTCTGCTACAGAGCCCAGGTGAAGCCAGTCAGTCAGCCTGCTACATTCACATTTACATTTAAGTCATTTAGCGACGCTCTTATCCAGACGACTTACAACAGAGCCCAGGTGAAGCCAGTCAGTCAGCCTGCTACAGAGCCCAGGTGAAGCCAGTCTGCTACAGAGCCCAGGTGAAGCCAGTCAGTCAGCCAGCCTGCTACAGTGCCCGGGTGAAGCCAGTCAGTCAGCCAGCCTGCTACAGTGCCCGGGTGAAGCCAGTCAGTCAGCCAGCCTGCTACAGTGCCCGGGTGAAGCCAGCCAGTCAGCCAGCCTGCTACAGAGCCCGGGTGAAGCCAGCCAGTCAGCCAGCCAGCTACAGAGCCCAGGTGAAGCCAGTCAGTCAGCCAGCCTGCTACAGAGCCCAGGTGAAGCCAGTCAGTCAGCCAGCCTGCTACAGAGCCCAGGTGAAGCCAGTCAGTCAGCCAGCCTGCTACAGAGCCCAGGTGAAGCCAGTCAGTCAGCCAGCCTGCTACAGAGCCCAGGTGAAGCCAGTCAGTCAGTCTGCTACAGAGCCCAGGTGAAGCCAGTCAGTCAGTCAGCCTGCTAGAGCCCAGGTGAAGCCAGTCAGTCAGTCAGCCTGCTAGAGCCCAGGTGAAGCCAGTCAGTCAGTCAGCCTGCTAGAGCCCAGGTGAAGCCAGTCAGTCAGTCAGCCTGCTAGAGCCCAGGTGAAGCCAGTCAGTCAGTCAGCCTGCTAGAGCCCAGGTGAAGCCAGTCAGTCAGTCAGCCTGCTAGAGCCCAGGTGAAGCCAGTCAGTCAGTCAGCCTGCTACAGAGCCCAGGTGAAGCCAGTCAGCCTGCTACAGAGCCCAGGTGAAGCCAGTCAGTCAGCCACAGAGCCCAGGTGAAGCCAGTCAGTCAGCCACAGAGCCCAGGTGAAGCCAGTCAGTCAGCCACAGAGCCCAGGTGAAGCCAGTCAGTCAGCCACAGAGCCCAGGTGAAGCCAGTCAGTCAGCCACAGAGCCCAGGTGAAGCCAGTCAGTCAGTCTGCCTGCTACAGAGCCCAGGTGAAGCCAGTCAGTCAGTCAGCCTGCTACAGAGCCCAGGTGAAGCCAGTCAGTCAGTCAGCCTGCTACAGAGCCCAGGTGAAGCCAGTCAGTCAGTCAGCCTGCTACAGAGCCCAGGTGAAGCCAGTCAGTCAGCCAGCCTGCTAGAGCCCAGGTGAAGCCAGTCAGTCAGTCAGCCTGCTAGAGCCCAGGTGAAGCCAGTCAGTCAGTCAGCCTGCTAGAGCCCAGGTGAAGCCAGTCAGTCAGCTACAGAGCCCAGGTGAAGCCAGTCAGTCAGCTACAGAGCCCAGGTGAAGCCAGTCAGTCAGCTACAGAGCCCAGGTGAAGCCAGTCAGTCAGCCAGCCTGCTACAGAGCCCAGGTGAAGCCAGTCAGTCAGCCTGCTAGAGCCCAGGTGAAGCCAGTCAGTCAGCCTGCTAGAGCCCAGGTGAAGCCAGTCAGTCAGCCTGCTAGAGCCCAGGTGAAGCCAGTCAGTCAGCCACAGAGCCCAGGTGAAGCCAGTCAGTCAGCCACAGAGCCCAGGTGAAGCCAGTCAGTCAGCCACAGAGCCCAGGTGAAGCCAGTCAGTCAGTCTGCCTGCTACAGAGCCCAGGTGAAGCCAGTCAGTCAGTCAGCCTGCTACAGAGCCCAGGTGAAGCCAGTCAGTCAGTCAGCCTGCTACAGAGCCCAGGTGAAGCCAGTCAGTCAGTCAGCCTGCTACAGAGCCCAGGTGAAGCCAGTCAGTCAGCCAGCCTGCTACAGAGCCCAGGTGAAGTCAGTCAGCCAGCCTGCTACAGAGCCCAGGTGAAGTCAGTCAGTCAGCCAGCCTGCTACAGAGCCCAGGTGAAGCCAGTCAGTCAGTCAGCCTGCTAGAGCCCAGGTGAAGCCAGTCAGTCAGTCAGCCTGCTAGAGCCCAGGTGAAGCCAGTCAGTCAGTCAGCCTGCTAGAGCCCAGGTGAAGCCAGTCAGTCAGTCAGCCTGCTAGAGCCCAGGTGAAGCCAGTCAGTCAGCTACAGAGCCCAGGTGAAGCCAGTCAGTCAGCTACAGAGCCCAGGTGAAGCCAGTCAGTCAGCTACAGAGCCCAGGTGAAGCCAGTCAGTCAGCTACAGAGCCCAGGTGAAGCCAGTCAGTCAGCCAGCCTGCTACAGAGCCCAGGTGAAGCCAGTCAGTCAGCCTGCTAGAGCCCAGGTGAAGCCAGTCAGTCAGCCTGCTAGAGCCCAGGTGAAGCCAGTCAGTCAGCCTGCTAGAGCCCAGGTGAAGCCAGTCAGTCAGCCTGCTAGAGCCCAGGTGAAGCCAGTCAGTCAGCCTGCTAGAGCCCAGGTGAAGCCAGTCAGTCAGCCTGCTAGAGCCCAGGTGAAGCCAGTCAGTCAGCCTGCTAGAGCCCAGGTGAAGCCAGTCAGTCAGCCTGCTAGAGCCCAGGTGAAGCCAGTCAGTCAGCCTGCTAGAGCCCAGGTGAAGCCAGTCAGTCAGCTGCTACAGAGCCCAGGTGAAGCCAGTCAGTCAGCCTGCTAGAGCCCAGGTGAAGCCAGTCAGTCAGCCTGCTAGAGCCCAGGTGAAGCCAGTCAGGTCAGCCTGCTAGAGCCCAGGTGAAGCCAGTCAGTCAGCCTGCTAGAGCCCAGGTGAAGCCAGTCAGTCAGTCAGCCTGCTAGAGCCCAGGTGAAGCCAGTCAGTCAGTCAGCCTGCTAGAGCCCAGGTGAAGCCAGTCAGTCAGTCAGCCTGCTAGAGCCCAGGTGAAGCCAGTCAGTCAGTCAGCCTGCTAGAGCCCAGGTGAAGCCAGTCAGTCAGTCAGCCTGCTAGAGCCCAGGTGAAGCCAGTCAGTCAGTCAGCCTGCTAGAGCCCAGGTGAAGCCAGTCAGTCAGTCAGCCTGCTAGAGCCCAGGTGAAGCCAGTCAGTCAGTCAGCCTGCTAGAGCCCAGGTGAAGCCAGTCAGTCAGTCAGCCTGCTAGAGCCCAGGTGAAGCCAGTCAGTCAGCCTGCTACAGAGCCCAGGTGAAGCCAGTCAGTCAGTCAGGCTGCTACAGAGCCCAGGTGAAGCCAGTCAGCCTGCTACAGAGCCCAGGTGAAGCCAGTCAGTCAGCCACAGAGCCCCGGTGAAGCCAGTCAGTCAGCCTGCTAGAGCCCAGGTGAAGCCAGTCAGTCAGCCTGCTAGAGCCCAGGTGAAGCCAGTCAGTCAGCCTGCTAGAGCCCAGGTGAAGCCAGTCAGTCAGCCTGCTAGAGCCCAGGTGAAGCCAGTCAGTCAGCCTGCTAGAGCCCAGGTGAAGCCAGTCAGTCAGCCTGCTAGAGCCCAGGTGAAGCCAGTCAGTCAGCCTGCTAGAGCCCAGGTGAAGCCAGTCAGTCAGCCTGCTACAGAGCCCAGGTGAAGCCAGTCAGTCAGTCAGCCTGCTACAGAGCCCAGGTGAAGCCAGTCAGTCAGTCAGCCTGCTACAGAGCCCAGGTGAAGCCAGTCAGTCAGTCAGCCTGCTACAGAGCCCAGGTGAAGCCAGTCAGTCAGTCAGCCTGCTAGAGCCCAGGTGAAGCCAGTCAGTCAGTCAGCCTGCTACAGAGCCCAGGTGAAGCCAGTCAGTCAGTCAGGCTGCTACAGAGCCCAGGTGAAGCCAGTCAGCTGCAGAGCCCAGGTGAAGCCATTCAGTCAGCCACAGAGCCCAGGTGAAGCCAGTCAGTCAGCCTGCTAGAGCCCAGGTGAAGCCAGTCAGTCAGCCTGCTAGAGCCCAGGTGAAGCCAGTCAGTCAGCCTGCTAGAGCCCAGGTGAAGCCAGTCAGTCAGTCAGCCTGCTAGAGCCCAGGTGAAGCCAGTCAGTCAGTCAGCCTGCTAGAGCCCAGGTGAAGCCAGTCAGTCAGTCAGCCTGCTAGAGCCCAGGTGAAGCCAGTCAGTCAGTCAGCCTGCTACAGCCCAGGTGAAGCCAGTCAGTCAGTCAGCCTGCTACAGAGCCCAGGTGAAGCCAGTCAGTCAGTCAGCCTGCTACAGAGCCCAGGTGAAGCCAGTCAGTCAGTCAGCCTGCTACAGAGCCCAGGTGAAGCCAGTCAGTCAGTCAGCCTGCTACAGAGCCCAGGTGAAGCCAGTCAGTCAGTCAGCCTGCTACAGAGCCCAGGTGAAGCCAGTCAGTCAGTCAGCCTGCTACAGAGCCCAGGTGAAGCCAGTCAGTCAGTCAGCCTGCTACAGAGCCCAGGTGAAGCCAGTCAGTCAGTCAGCCTGCTACAGAGCCCAGGTGAAGCCAGTCAGTCAGTCAGCCTGCTACAGAGCCCAGGTGAAGCCAGTCAGTCAGTCAGCCTGCTACAGAGCCCAGGTGAAGCCAGTCAGTCAGTCAGCCTGCTACAGAGCCCAGGTGAAGCCAGTCAGTCAGTCAGCCTGCTACAGAGCCCAGGTGAAGCCAGTCAGTCAGTCAGCCTGCTACAGAGCCCAGGTGAAGCCAGTCAGCCAGCCAGCCTGCTACAGAGCCCAGGTGAAGTCAGTCAGTCTGCTAGAGCCCAGGTGAAGCCAGTCAGTCAGTCAGCCTGCTACAGAGCCCAGGTGAAGCCAGTCAGTCAGCTACAGAGCCCAGGTGAAGCCAGTCAGCTACAGAGCCCAGGTGAAGCCAGTCAGTCAGCTACAGAGCCCAGGTGAAGCCAGTCAGTCAGCTACAGAGCCCAGGTGAAGCCAGTCAGTCAGCTACAGAGCCCAGGTGAAGCCAGTCAGTCAGCTACAGAGCCCAGGTGAAGCCAGTCAGTCAGCTACAGAGCCCAGGTGAAGCCAGTCAGTCAGCTACAGAGCCCAGGTGAAGCCAGTCAGTCAGTCAGCCTGCTACAGAGCCCAGGTGAAGCCAGTCAGTCAGTCAGCCTGCTACAGAGCCCAGGTGAAGCCAGTCAGTCAGCCAGCCTGCTACAGAGCCCAGGTGAAGCCAGTCAGTCAGCCAGCCTGCTACAGAGCCCAGGTGAAGCCAGTCAGTCAGCCAGCCTGCTACAGAGCCCAGGTGAAGCCAGTCAGTCAGCCAGCCTGCTACAGAGCCCAGGTGAAGCCAGTCAGTCAGCCAGCCTGCTACAGAGCCCAGGTGAAGCCAGTCAGTCAGCCAGCCTGCTACAGAGCCCAGGTGAAGCCAGTCAGTCAGCCAGCCTGCTACAGAGCCCAGGTGAAGCCAGTCAGTCAGTCAGCCTGCTACAGAGCCCAGGTGAAGCCAGTCAGCCAGCCAGCCTGCTACAGAGCCCAGGTGAAGTCAGTCAGTCTGCTAGAGCCCAGGTGAAGCCAGTCAGTCAGTCAGCCTGCTACAGAGCCCAGGTGAAGCCAGTCAGTCAGCTACAGAGCCCAGGTGAAGCCAGCCAGTCAGCCAGCCTGCTACAGAGCCCAGGTGAAGCCAGCCAGTCAGCCAGCCTGCTACAGAGCCCAGGTGAAGCCAGCCAGTCAGTCAGCCTGCTACAGAGCCCAGGTGAAGCCAGCCAGTCAGTCAGCCTGCTACAGAGCCCAGGTGAAGCCAGCCAGTCAGTCAGCCTGCTACAGAGCCCAGGTGAAGCCAGTCAGTCAGTCTGCTACCTACAGAGCCCAGGTGAAGCCAGTCAGCCTGCTACAGAGCCCAGGTGAAGCCAGTCAGTCTGCTACAGTGCTCATTAAGCTCATGCTGTGAAGGGTGATCGAGTGTGCTGACAAGTTGTGTAGAGGACCTCTCCTCCAACCAGGTGAATGGAGGATCAGACCAGACTCTCACCTGAAAACAGGCCAGGTGGAAGCAGAGGTTCAGGGTCTCAATGACCATGGCAGCCCCTCTGCCCATAGGACACACACACACTGAACACACCTGACGAGAAGTCAGCACTCTGGAGGGAGAGAGGGAACAGGAACACACAGGAAGAAACAAACAGGATGAGAGGGACCAGACTGATCCTCAAGGTCTGGGGGAACAGCCGTTGAAAAGGTGTCCTCCTACAAATGCCTTGGTATACGGCTGGACGATGAGTTTCAAGTTCACCAGGAAGATAAAACAGAAATTGGGTTTTTATTTTCACAAAGTCCCTTGTGTCTAATGTATTATGATGACTTATTGTATGTGTATGAAGCCCGTTCTCTGTTCCAGAGACTGTTAATCATGCCTTCATCCGCGTTATGAATGCTCTCATTCTCCTCTCTGGGAGCAGACTGTATGAGGAGACTACAGCACTGAAACTCAGATGGTGGATTTGGAAAGTGTTCACACCCCTTGACTTCATCCACATTTTGTTACATTACAGCCTGCCAACATGATTCCTTCCTCAATCTAAACACAAGACCCCATAGTGACATCACAAGACCCCATAGTGACATCACAAGACCCCATAGTGACATCACAAGACCCCATAGTGACATCACAAGAACCCATAGTGACATCACAAGACCCCAGTGACATCACAAGACCCCATAGTGACATCACAAGAACCCATAGTGACATCACAAGACCCCAGTGACATCACAAGACCCCAGTGACATCACAAGACCCCATAGTGACGTCACAAGACCCCATAGTGACATCACAAGACCCCATAGTGACATCACAAGACCCCATAGTGACATCACAAGACCCCAGTGACATCACAAGACCCCATAGTGACATCACAAGACCCCATAGTGACATCACTAGTCAGCTATCTAAGCATCATGCTTAGGGGATGTTTTTCAACGGCAGGGACTGAGAGACTAGTCTGGATCGAAGGGAAAGATGAACGGAGCAAAGTGCTCAGGACCTCTGACTCGAGTGAAAGTTCACACAGCCAAGACAACACAGCAGTGGCTTCGGGACAGCTCTCATCATCATACCCAAGTAGACTCGAGGCTGTAGTCGCTGCCAAAGATGCCTTCAACAAAGTACTGATTAAAGGGTCTGAATACTTAAATAAATGTGTAATCTTTAATAAACGTGAAAAAAATGTTTGTTATTATGGGGTATTGTGATGTCATTATGGGGTATTGTGATGTCATTATGGGGTATTGTGATGTCATTATGGGGTATTGTGTGTAGATTGTGTAGAAAAAAAACAATTAAATCCATTTTTGAACAAGGCTGTAATGTAACAAAGCCAAGGGCTCTGAATGCTTTCAAAAAGTACTGTACATTTTAAACATACAACACAAGTCCTGATTGGTCCATTACCGGTGGTGCTGCTGTGAGACGGGTCGTGATTCGCCGGTGGCGGGTTCCTCTCCGGTGTTGGGCGGGGGGGAAGATGTGCTGAAGGGGCGGGGCCAGGTAGGGCTGTGTTTCTGGGTCCCGATGGTGTAACCCCCAGGGCCACACCCACGCTGTGCCGGGAGGAGGGGGCGGTACGGGCGGAGAAACCCAGGGAGGAGTGGGGGCGTTGGGGGTTAGAGAGCAGGGTGGTGGAAGAGGGAAGGTTGTCCAGAGAGTCGTACCTGCCGAGAGGACAGATGGAGAGGTCAGATAACAGGTCACGTAGAGAGTACGGTCCAAATGGCACACCCCTCCTACCTCCTCATAGGCCCTCGCCGGTTAATGGGTAGACAACCCCCCTCCTCATAGGCCCTCGCCGGTTAATGGATTGACACCCCCCCTCCTACCTCCTCATAGGCCCTCGCCAGTTAATGGGTGGACAACCCCCCTCCTCATTGGCCCTCGCCGGTTAATGGAGTAGACAACCCCCCTCCTACCTCCTCATTGGCCCTCGCCAGTTAATGGGTAGACAACCCCCCCTCCTACCTCCTCATTGGCACTCGCCAGTTAATGGGTTGACACCCCCCCCTCCTCATAGGCCCTCGCCAGTTAATGGGTTGACACTCCCCCCTCCTACCTCCTCATTGGCCCTCGCCAGTTAATGGGTTGACAACCCCCTCCTACCTCCTCATTGGCCCTCGCCGGTTAATGGGTTGACACCCCCCTCCTACCTCCTCATTGGCCCTCGCCGGTTAATGGGTTGACACCCCCCCTCCTACCTCCTCATTGGCCCTCGCCGGTTAATGGGTAGACAACCCCCCCCTACCTCCTCATTGGCCCTCGCCGGTTAATGGGTTGACACCCCCCTCCTACCTCCTCATAGGCCCTCGCCGGTTAATGGGTTGACAACCCCCCTCCTACCTCCTCATTGGCCCTCGCCGGTTAATGGGTTGACACCCCCCCTCCTACCTCCTCATTGGCCCTCGCCGGTTAGTGGGTTGACAACCCCCCTCCTACCTCCTCATTGGCCCTCGCCGGTTAATGGGTTGACACCCCCTCCTACCTCCTCAACGGCCCTCGCCGGTTAGTTGGCTGTTTGTTGTCCGAGGTGGAGCGTTGTCGTATCCAGCTGCTGTCGGTCAGCAGAGCGGTCCTCTTCCTCATCTCCTCCAGGATCTGTTGCCTCTCAGCCTCCACTAACGACATGCTCTGAGGAGGCTTCCTCCTCGCCACCTCCCTAGCAGCGCCTAATAACCAACCAGAGAGCAGAGTCACCACGGTATAACCAATCATAGTTCGTACAGAAAGACCAATAACAAGGACAGTCATTTGAGCATTGTCCAATGAGGTAACGATATTATTCCAACGACCAATAGGTGAAAACAAACCCCTCTATCACAATACAGAAAGGTGAGGAGTCATTACCCTGGGCCTCGGCTAAATGAGAGGACCGGTTAGAGTCATTACCCACCCCACCCCTGTCTCCCTGGGCCTCAGCTAAATGAGAGGACTGGTTAGAGTCATTACCCACCCCTGTCTCCCTGGGCCTCAGCTAAATGAGAGGACTGGTTAGTCATTACCCACCCTGTCTCCCTGGGCCTCAGCTAAATGAGAGGACTGGTTAGAGTCATTACCCACCCCTGTCTCCCTGGGCCTCGGCTAAATGAGAGGACCGGTTAGAGTCATTACCCACCCCACCCCTGTCTCCCTGGGCCTCAGCTAAATGAGAGGACTGGTTAGAAGTCATTACCCACCCTGTCTCCCTGGGCCTCAGCTAAATGAGAGGACTGGTTAGAGTCATTACCCACCCCGCCCCTGTCTCCCTGGGCCTCAGCTAAATGAGGACTGGTTAGATTTGACCAACATGGTGTGAAGTGCATCAACATCAAGGCTGGGTTTGGAATGGGGAGCCACTCATTAAACAGAGGGACAGTCAACAGCAGAGTCTGACCTTTCACCTCCTGTCTGTGGAAACCCGCCAACGATGGGGAGGACTTGGATTTCATCCTAATCAACAAACACAAGTCTGTCAGGTTATACAAGACCACACCCTGCAGTACTCACACACACACCTCTGTCAGGTTATACAAGACCACACCCTGCAGTACTCACACACACACACACCTCTGTCAGGTTATACAAGACCACACCCTGCAGTACTCACACACACCTCTGTCAGGTTAGACAAGACCACACCCTGCAGTACTCACACATACACCTCTGTCAGGTTATACAAGACCACACCCTGCAGTACTCACACATACAAACACTGAGCACAACTAGTCATACAAATATCACACGATTCATTTACAGCAGTTTGTTATCACAAAGGTGCAGTCCCAAGCCCCCAGCTGGGTGAAACCATAGGAGTCTCTAGTACTGACTGACCTGTCAGCTATAGATAGCTGGGTGAAACCATAGGAGTCCCCAGACCTGGAGCGAGAGGGCAGGGCGAGAGGGCAGGGCGAGAGGGCAGAGGGCAGGGCGAGAAGGCGAGAGGACAATCACAGCAGAGTCAATTTCTAGACAGCAGCCAGCAAGGTTGTGACTGACTAGTCCACAAATCACCTTAAAATAGTCATTATTTGTAGATAAGTCAGTCACAATTAACCCACAATGCATCAAGGATTTGATTCTCTTGAACAGGGCCGTAGTGCCACTGGGCAGAGGGACACCTTTAAACATCACCAGAACTAAATAATAACCAAGGTGTGGTCTTCCTCACCAATTATCTCCTTCTGCCACTTCAGTCTCCTCTTCCAGGTTCCTCCCTTCTTGAGGGAGAGGCTCCTCCCTTCTTTCCCGTCAAAAACAACTTCCTTCTTTTGATTGGATGCCACATGGGCAACAGGGGGCATGGGCTGGCTCAAGGCTGGCTGAGGACTGGCAAGGCCAGCGATCCCATTGGTCATCTCTCCTGAGCTCTCCATGTTCGGTGTGGATGATTTGACACAAGGGACTACATATCCCACGATGCATCTGGGTGGTAGAGGATCAGGGGTCACCTCAGCCTGCCTGTATCCCTCCACCCCTGCCTCCTCCTGGGCCTGCTGCCACTCAGTATCCAGCCTCTCCTGGTCCTGACGGTACTTCTCCTGCACAACATCACACAAGGCATGAGGCATTAGCAGTTCCACATTGAAGTCAGCATTTGCTCAGTGTGGTTCCCAGGCTAAGTGGGCATTTGCTCAGTGTGGTTCCCAGGCTAAGTGGGCATTTGCTCAGTGTGGTTCCCAGGCTAAGTGGGCATTTGCTCAGTGTGGTTCCCAGGCTAAGTGGGCATTTGCTCAGTGTGGTTCCCAGGCTAAGTGGGCATTTGCTCAGTGTGGTTCCCAGGCTAAGTGGGCATTTGCTCAGTGTGGTTCCCAGGCTAAGTGGGCATTTGCTCAGTGTGGTTCCCAGGCTAAGTGGGCATTTGCTCAGTGTGGTTCCCAGGCTAAGTGGGCATTTGCTCAGTGTGGTTCCCAGGCTAAGTGGGCATTTGCTCAGTGTGGTTCCCAGGCTAAGTGGGCATTTGCTCAGTGTGGTTCCCAGGCTAAGTGGGCATTTGCTCAGTGTGGTTCCCAGGCTAAGTGGGCATTTGCTCAGTGTGGTTCCCAGGCTAAGTGGGCATTTGCTCAGTGTGGTTCCCAGGCTAAGTGGGCATTTGCTCAGTGTGGTTCCCAGGCTAAGTGGGCATTTGCTCAGTGTGGTTCCAGGCTAAGTGGGCATGTATGTCTTCCTGACCTGTAGGAGGCGCTCCTGCTCCTCCTGCCACTTCTCCTGCCTCCTCCTCTCTTCCTCAGGGTCCCAGGACCAACTGGAGGGGAGGTGCTGAGGGACGGCACCTGGAGCTGGAGGACATCCCAGAATATTACCCTTCACACACACACCCACCCCCCAAAACTCAGTCACAACACAACCTTAAGAGCCAGTGTTCCCCCATCTTGTTCCTATGACTTACATCAGATATCGCGACGCCGATCCTCCTAACAGAGAGAGGGGGGAAAGAGTGTAAACAATCAGCCAATTTGTAAGTCGCTCTGGATAAGAGCGTCTGCTAAATGACTTAAATGTAAATGTGAGAATAAATGTTTCCCCAAATCGGGCTCACTTATATCACCACATTTATCATCCTTCAATTTATGATTTAATCAGATCACTGCAAACCAAGGACCCAATAGAGCCTTCTGAATCAGAGAGCACTGCAAACCAAGCACCCAATAGAGCCTTCTGGGTGAATCAGAGAGCACTGCAAACCAAGCACCCAATAGAGCCTTCTGGGTGAATCAGAGAGCACTGCAAACCAAGCACCCAATAGAGCCTTCTGGGTGAATCAGAGAACACTGCAAACCAAGGACCCAATAGAGCCTTCTGAATTAGAGAGCACTGCAAACCAAGGACCCAATAGAGCCTTCTGAATTAGAGAGCACTGCAAACCAAGGACCCAATAGAGCCTTCTGGGTGAATCAGAGAGCACTGCAAACCAAGCACCCAATAGAGCCTTCTGAATTAGAGAGCACTGCAAACCAAGGACCCAATAGAGCCTTCTGGGTGAATCAGAGAGCACTGCAAACCAAGGACCCAATAGAGCCTTCTGGGTGAATCAGAGAGCACTGCAAACCAAGGACCCAATAGAGCCTTCTGAATGATCTCAAACCAGAGCTCCAATCAGCTGACATTCACACACTGACTAGGTAGGAGTCAATGAATCACAGAGCTGCTTGGAAGATGGTCCAGATACTGGAGTGTTGTTGCGTCAACCTCAGAGCACTACACACACACACACACTCACCACACAGGTAGACCATAGAGCTGACTCCTAGTGAGTCTGAACACACACACACACACTCACCACACAGGTAGACCATAGCGCTGACTCCTAGTGAGGCTGAGGGGAAAGAACTGCATTATGACACTACCAGCAGCCAGCTACAGGGACAGACCGGGTCAAACCAGGGACAGGCCGGGTCACCAGGGACAGACCGGGTCACCAGGGACAGACTGGGTCACCAGGGACAGACCGGGTCACCAGGGACAGACCGGGTCACCAGGGACAGGTCCTGTCTCCAGCTATCGATGAGGTCTATGACCAACAAAACCATCTCTGTATTCCCAGTCATGTGAAATCCATCGATTGGGGCCTAATTCATTTGATTTCCTTATATGAACTAACATCAGTAAAATCATTGCGTTTATATTTGTGTTAAATATATATGAGCAGCAGATTCGAGGACAAACAAGCAATCGTCCGAGTTGATTTAATCTACAAAGCAAATGCATAAATGGCTTAATGACTAATTGAATATAAACCAACACAAGCCCCAGCCAACAACAAAGCCTGGCGACAGACATTAACTGTTACCTTCCTGATTAAAGAACTCTGCTCTCCTTTTCTGGGTTTTCAAAACAAGCAGATCATGTTCTACACAGAGGGGAAACAGGAAGTGAGAAAGAGAAGAGGAAGTGAGAGTGTAACTGAGTTTCCGTAGAGTAACATCCGGGAACTGCCAGGAAACTGCAAAGAAAACCTTCAGTCAAAGTAGTCATACTCCTGGACTTATTCCACATTGTGTTGTGTTACAGCCTGAATTCAAAATGGACAAAATAGATACACACACACACACACACACCGTAAGGCCAAAGTGTTTTTAGAAATGTTTGTAAATGTAATGCAGAAATCTAATTTCCGTAAGTATTCACACCTCTGAGTCAGTTCATGTTAGAGTCACCTTTGGCAGCGAATCCAGCTGTGAGTCTAAGAGATTTACACACTTGGATTTCACTATATATATATATATATGTACATTAGTTTAAATTCAAGCTGGTTGTTGATCATTGCTCGACAATCATTTAAGTCTTGCCATATATTTGATTTAAGTCAAAAACCTTAAGCTAGTCCGGAACATTCCGTCTTGGAAAGGTGCAACTCCAGTCTACATTTGGCCTCAGGTTTTTGTCATGTGGAACATTGTTCCCAGGGTCTGGTGGAAGCAGACGATCAGTTTTCCTCTCGGATTTTGCCTGTGCTTAGCGCCATTCTGTTTCTTATTATAAAATATAAAAAATAAAAGCCCTTGCTGATGACAAGCATACCCATAACATGATGCAGCCCCTCTATGCTTGAACATATGGAGAGCGGAAGTCTGATGTGTCCCAAACATAAAACTTTGTATTCAGGACAATAAATTCATTATTTGTCGTCACATTTTTGTTGTTTGTTTGTTTGTTTTAGATTATTCTATTCAGACTTCCTTCTCTTCACTCCGTCATTTACTGTAAGTTGTTGTTGTTCAAAGTCATTTACTGTAAGTTGTTTTTGTTCAAAGTCATTTACTGTAAGTTAGTATTGTGGAGTAACAACCATGTTGATCCATCCTCAGTTCTCCTTTCACAGCCATTAACCTGTAACTAACTGTTAACTGTTTTAAAGTCACCATTGGCCTCATGGTGAAATCCCTGAGCAGTTTCCTTCCTCTTCGGCAACTGAGTTAGGAAGGACGCCTGTATCTTTGTAGTGACTGGGTGTATTGATGCACCTTCCAAAGTGTAATGAATAACTTCACCTTTCACTTTGCTCAAAGGCTATTCAATGTCTGCTTTTTATTTTATACCCATCTACCAAAAGGTGCCCTTTTTTGCATTGGAAAACCTTCCTGGTCTTTGTGGTTGAATCTGTGTTTGAAATGTACTGTTTAACCGAGGGAACTTACAGAATTGTATGAGCGGGGTACAGAGGTTGTGATTATTTATTTATTGAATGTTAAAAACACTATAATCGCACATAGTGCGAGAATATTTTTGCTCCTGAACTTATTTAGGCCATAACAAAAAGGATTGAATAGTTATTGACCCAAGTCACTTAAGCAATTCATTTATTTTATGAATTTCAACAACAAAACCTCAAAACATAATTACGCCGACATTATGGGGTACACTGACATAAAACCTGTATTTTATCCATTTTAATTTCAGACTAACGAAGTCAAGGGGTGTGAATGAAGGCCCTGTCAAGTCCCAGTCAACTCGTTCATTACCTCGACTTCTGACAGTCAGAGGACTGTCCTGAAAACCTCCCTTCCTGCTCTTAGAGGTCAGCACCTAAGAAGGGAAAAGACACGAAGAGATTCACATTATTCGGATGCGTTTGTAACCGGTTTCCTTCATCACTCAAATCATGTCAGTAGTAAATGCGTTAGAGATGTCAACACTTGATCGTATGAAAAAAGTGTCACACATTGACCTCTTGTCCGTTGATCTGGGCCAGTTTCACCATCGTTGCGTCTCCGCTGGTATCAGTTGGACCTGTAAGTGTCAGAGCACCACTGGTCAGATGGATGATCGAGGCCCGGTTTCAAAAGGCCTCGGCCCCACGAGGCCTCTGGCCCAGTCCGTCACTAACACAGGCCCCGGTCCCACGAGGCCTCTGGCCCAGTCCGTCACAACAGGCCCCGGTCCCACAAAGGGTTTACAAACACTGATTCACTAAATCAGTACGCTAATTATTGATACTCAATCAGTAGGCCAGGAGTTCGATTAGCAATCAGTAGCTCTCAGCTCCCCACCAGACAGTGAGAAATGCACCCAGTCAGGGGGAAGTGGTGAGGGACAGACAGAGCTCCCAGCAGGTCAGGGGGAAGTGGTGAGGGACAGACAGAGCTCCCAGCAGGTCAGGGGGAGGAAGTGGTGAGGGACAGACAGAGCTCCCAGCAGGTCAGGGGGAGGAAGTGGTGAGGGACAGACAGAGCTCCCAGCAGGTCAGGGGAGGGAAGTGGTGAGGGACAGACAGAGCTCCCAGCAGGTCAGGGGGAGGGAAGTGGTGAGGGACAGACAGAGCTCCCAGCAGGTCAGGGGGAGGAAGTGGTGAGGGACAGACAGAGCTCCCAGCAGGTCAGGGGAGGAAGTGGTGAGGGACAGACAGAGCTCCCAGCAGGTCAGGGGGAGTGGTGAGGGACAGACAGAGCTCCCAACAGGTCGGGGGGAAGTGGTGAGGACAGACAGAGCTCCCAGCAGGTCGGGGGGAAGTGGTGAGGGACAGACAGAGCTCCCAGCAGGTCGGGGG
>NW_027012674.1:2500-5000 GCF_036934945.1 Oncorhynchus masou masou
AAGAAAAGACTGTGTCCAGATCTCCACTGGGATATAATAAAGTGCATCTTGAATAGACGGTGTCAGAGGAAGGCCCTAAAAACTATCAAAGACTCCAGCCACCTTCGACATAGACTGTTCTCTCTACCATGCACGGCAATGCGGTACTGGAGCGCTCAAGTCTAGGTCCAAAAGGCTTCTTAACAGCTACTACCCCCAAGCTTATAAGACGACTGAACAGAAAATCAAATGGCTACCGAGACTATTTGAAATCTGTTTATTATCAATGCATAGTCAGTTTAATAACTCTACCTATATGTACATATTACCTCAATTACCTTGGAATAACTGGCTGCCCCTGCACGTTGACTCTGTACCGTAACACCCTGTATATAGCCTCCACATTGACTCTGTACCGTAACACCCTGTATATAGCCTCCACATTGACTCTGTACCGTAATACCCTGTATATAGCCTCCACATTGACTCTGTACCGTAACACCCTGTATATAGCCTCCACATTGACTCTGTACCGTAATACCCTGTATATAGCCTCCACATTTGACTCTGTACCGGTAACCCCTGTACATAGCCTCCACATTGACTCTGTACCGGTAATACCCTGTATATAGCCTCCACATTGACTCTGTACCGGTAATCCCCTGTATATAGCCTCCACATTGACTCTGTACCGTAATACCCTGTATATAGCCTCCACATTGACTCTGTACCGGTAACACCCTGTATATAGCCTGCACATTGACTCTGTACCGTAACACCCTGTATATAGCCTCCACATTGACTCTGTACCGGTACCCCCTGTATATAGCCTCCACATTGACTCTGTACCGGTACCCCTGTATATAGCCTCCACATTGACTCTGTACCGGTACCCCTGTATATAGCCTCCACATTGACTCATGTACTGGTACCCCTGTATATAGCCTCCACATTGACTCTGTCCTGGTACCCCTGTATATAGCCTCCACATTGACTCTGTACCATAACACCCTGTATATAGCCTCCACATTGACTCTGTACTGGTACACCCTGTATATAGTCTCCACATTGACTCTGTACAGGTACCCCCTGTATATAGCCTCCACATTGACTCAGTACCGTAACACCCTGTATATAGCCTCCACATTGACTCTCTACTGTACACCCTGTATATAGCCTCCACATTGACTCTGTCCCGTAACACCCTGTATAAGCCTCCACATTGACTCAGTACCGTAACACCCTGTATATAGCCTCCACATTGACTCAGTACCGTAACACCCTGTATATAGCCTTCACATTGACTCAGTACCGTAACACCCTGTATATAGCCTCACTCCTGTTATTTTACTGCTGCTCTTCAATTATTTGTTAAATTTCATTTAAAAAAATACTTTTTTACTTAAAACTTATTCACTTATTTACTTATTTACTTAAAACTGCATTGTTGGTTAAGGGCCTGTAAGTAAGCATTTCACTGTGAGGTCTACTACACCTGTTGTGTTCAGCATTTCACTGTAAAGTCTACTACACCTGTTGTATTCAGTATTTCACTGTAAGGTCTACTACACCTGTTGTATTCAGCATTTCACTGTGAGGTCTACTACACCTGTTGTGTTCAGCATTTCACTGTAAGGTCTACTACACCTGTTGTATTCAGCATTTCACTGTGAGGTCTACTACACCTGTTGTATTCAGCATTTCACTGTAAGGTCTACTACACCTGTTGTATTCAGCATTTCACTGTAAGGTCTACTACACCTGTTGTATTCAGCATTTCACTGTAAGGTCTACTACACCTGTTGTATTCAGCATTTCACTGTGAGGTCTACTACACCTGTTGTATTCAGCATTTCACTGTGAGGTCTACTACACCTGTTGTATTCGCAAATGTGACAAGTAAAATTGTATTTGATTTGATTTTAATCAGTTATAGAAACCATTGCTCCTCCACATTTGTGAGGTCTGTGTCCCACTACCAACCAAGAATTACAAAATTTGACAAACACCAAACTGTCTTGATGTCCTGTCTTCTTGTCCTGTCGATGACCTGTCTTGTTCTCCTGTCTTGTCCTGTCATGATGTCCTGTCTTATTGTCCTGTCTTGTTGTCCTGTCTTGTTCTGTCTTTTTGTGCTGTCGATGACCTGTCTTGTTCTCCTTGTCCTGTCTTGTTGTGCTGTCTTATTGTCCTGTTTTGTTGTCCTGTCTTGTCCTGTCACGTATGTCCTGTCTTATTGTCCTGTCTTGTTGTCCTGTCTTGTCCTGTCTTGTTGTGTCTTATTGTCCTGTCTTGTTGTCCTGTCTTGTTGTCCTGTCTTGTCCTAACACGATGTCCTGTCTTATTGTCCTGTCTTGTTGTCCTGTCTTGTCCTGTCTTGTTGTCCTGTCTTGTCCTGTCTTGTTGTCCTGTCTTGTTGTGCTGTCTTGTTGTCCTGTCTTTTTGTCCTGTTTTGTTGTCCTGACTTGATGTCCTGTCTTGTTGTCCTGTCTTGTTGTCCTGTCTTGTTGTCCTGTCTTGT
>NW_027012674.1:10000-18623 GCF_036934945.1 Oncorhynchus masou masou
CTTGGTTTTACACACACCTGGTTTCAATTCCCTTATATACTTGTTGTGTATTTAACCCCCCCCATGTCTTTGTGTGGCAATGTTTATTTTCTTTTCTCGTGAGCGCACAACACGTTATTTTTGTGCCCATTTATCTTGTTGTTCTGGATGCCGTTGGTTTTGCTTAATAAATCTCCGGTTATCACCGAGTTCTGCTCTTCTGCACCTGACTTCTCTGCCGCCAATTACGTACTCCGCTACACCTTATTGCCCACTGATGGAATAATGTGTGTAAAGAAGGGTTTCTAGATGGAGGGAGTGTTATTGATTAACTGTTGAACTGACTCTCTATAGAGAAGTACAGAAGTGTTTCTAGATGGAGGTTATTGATTAACTGTTGAACTGACTCTCTATAGAGAAGGACAGAAGTGTTTCTAGATGGAGGGAGGTTATTGATTAACTGTTGAACTGACTCTCTATAGAGAAGGACAGAAGTGTTTCTAGATGGAGGGAGGTTATTGATTAACTGTTGAACTGACTCTCTATAGAGGAGGACAGAAGTGTTTCTAGATTGAGGTTATTGATTAACTGTTGAACTGACTCTCTATAGAGAAGGACAGAAGTGTTTCTAGATGGAGGTTATTGATTAACTGTTGAACTGACTCTCTATAGAGAAGGACAGAAGTGTTTCTAGAAGGGAGGCTATTGATTAACTGTTGAACTGACTCTATAGAGAAGGACAGAATGTTTCTAGACGTGAGGTTATTGATTAACTGTTGAACTGACTTTCTATGGAGGTTATTGATAGTTGAACTGACTCTCTATAGAGGCGATGTTTCTAGATGAGGTTATTGATTAACTGTTGAACTGACTTCTCTATAGAGAAGGACAGGAGTGTTCTAGATGGAGAGGTTATTGATTAACTGTTGAACTGACTCTATAGAGAAGGACAGAAGTGTTTCTAGAGGGAGTTATTGATTAAATTGTTGAACTGACTCTCTATGAGAGAAGGACATAAGTGTTTGACTTCATATGATGGAGATTATTGATTAACTGTTGAACTGACTCTATAGAGAAGGACAGAAGTGTTTCTAGATGGAGGGAGGTTATTGATTAACTGTTGAACTGACTCTTATAGAGAAGGACAGAAGTGTTTCTAGATGGAGGTTATTGATTAACTGTTGAACTGACTTCTATAGAGAAGGACAGAAGTGTTTCTAGATGGAGGGAGGTTATTGATTAATCTGTTGAACTGACTCTCTATAGAGAAGGACAGAAGTGTTTCTTAGATGGAGGAGGTTATTGATTAACTGTTGAACTGACTCTCTATAGAGAAGGACAGAAGTGTTTCTAGATGGAGGGAGGTTATTGATTAACTGTTGAACTGACTCTCTATAGAGAAGGACAGAAGTGTTTCTAGATGGAGGGAGGTTATTGATTAACTGTTGAACTGACTCTCTATAGAGAAGGACAGAAGTGTTTCTAGATGGAGGGAGGTTATTGATTAACTGTTGAACTGACTCTCTATAGAGAAGGACAGAAGTGTTTCTAGATGGAGGCTATTGATTAACTGTTGAACTGACTCTCTATAGAGAAGGACAGAAGTGTTTCTAGACGGAGGTTATTGATTAACTGTTGAACTGACTCTCTATAGAGAAGGACAGAAGTGTTTCTAGATGGAGGTTATTGATTAACTGTTGAACTGACTCTCTATAGAGAAGGACAAAGTGTTTCTAGATGGAGGGAGGTTATTGATTAACTGTTGAACTGACTCTCTATAGAGAAGGACAGAAGTGTTTCTAGATGGAGGGAGGTTATTGATTAACTGTTGAACTGACTCTCTATAGAGAAGGACAGAAGTGTTTCTAGATGGAGGTTATTGATTAACTGTTGAACTGACTCTCTATAGAGAAGGACAGAAGTGTTTCTAGATGGAGGTTATTGATTAACTGTTGAACTGACTCTATAAAGAAGGACAGAAGTGTTTCGAGGTGAAGGTTATTGATTAACTGTTGAACTGACTCTCTATAGAGAAGTACAGAAGTGTTTCTAGAGGGAGGTTATTGATTAACTGTTGAACTGACTCTCTATAGAGAAGGACAGAAGTGTTTCTAGATGGAGGGAGGTTATTGATTAACTGTTGAACTGACTCTCTATAGAGAAGGACAGAAGTGTTTCTAGATGGAGGGAGGTTATTGATTAACTGTTGAACTGACTCTCTATAGAGAAGGACAGAAGTGTTTCTAGATGGAGGTTATTGATTAACTGTTGAACTGACTCTCTATAGAGAAGGACAGAAGTGTTTCTAGATGGAGTTGAAACTGACTTATTGATTAACTGTTGAACTGACTCTCTATAGAGAAGGACAGAAGTGTTTCTAGATGGAGGGAGGTTATTGATTAACTGTTGAACTGACTCTCTATAGAGAAGGACAGAAGTGTTTCTAGATGGAGGGAGGTTATTGATTAACTGTTGAACTGACTCTCTATAGAGAAGGACAGAAGTGTTTCTAGATGGAGGGAGGTTATTGATTAACTGTTGAACTGACTCTCTATAGAGAAGGACAGAAGTGTTTCTAGATGGAGGGTTATTGATTAACTGTTGAACTGACTCTCTATAGAGAAGGACAGAAGTGTTTCTAGATGGAGGTTATTGATTAACTGTTGAACTGACTCTCTATAGAGAAGGACAGAAGTGTTTCTAGATGGAGGTTATTGATTAACTGTTGAACTGACTCTCTATAGAGAAGGACAGAAGTGTTTCTAGATGGAGGTTATTGATTAACTGTTGAACTGACTCTCTATAGAGAAGGACAGAAGTGTTTCTAGAGGGAGGTTATTGATTAACTGTTGAACTGACTCTCTATAGAGAAGGACAGAAGTGTTTCTAGATGGAGGTTATTGATTAACTGTTGAACTGACTCTCTATAGAGAAGGACAGAAGTGTTTCTAGATGGAGGTTATTGATTAACTGTTGAACTGACTCTCTATAGAGAAGGACAGAAGTGTTTCTAGATGGAGGGAGGTTATTGATTAACTGTTGAACTGACTCTCTATAGAGAAGGACAGAAGTGTTTCTAGATGGAGGGAGGTTATTGATTAACTGTTGAACTGACTCTCTATAGAGAAGGACAGAAGTGTTTCTAGATGGAGGAGGTTATTGATTAACTGTATGAACTGACTCTCTATAGAGAGGACAGAAGTGTTTCTAGATGGAGGTTATTGATTAACTGTTGAACTGACTCTCTATAGAGAAGGACAGAAGTGTTTCTAGATGGAGGTTATTTATTAACTGTTAAACTGACTGAGAAGGACAAAGTGTTTCTAGATGGAGGAGGTTATTGATTAACTGTTGAACTGACTCTCTATAGAGAAGGACAGAAGTGTTTCTAGATGGAGGGGAGGTTATTGATTAACTGTTGAACTGACTCTCTATGAGAAGGACAACTGACTCTCTATAGAGAATATTGTGTTTTATCAACTGTTGAAATCGACTGAGAAGGACAGAAGTGTTTCTAAGATGGGAGTTGATTAACTGTTGAACTGACTCTCTATAGAGAAGGACAGAAGTGTTTCTAGATGGAGGTTATTGATTAACTGTTGAACTGACTCTCTATAGAGAAGGACAGAAGTCTTTCTAGAGGGAGGTTATTGATTAACTGTTGAACTGACTCTCTATAGAGAAGGACAGAAGTGTTTCTAGATGGAGTTATTGATTAACTGTTGAACTGACTCTCTATAGAGAAGGACAAGGAAGTGTTTCTAGATGGAGGGAGGTTATTGATTAACTGTTGAACTGACTCTCTATGAGAAGGACAGAAGTGTTTCTAGATGGAGGAGGTTATTGATTAACTGTTGACCTGACTCTCTATAGAGAAGGACAGAAGTGTTTCTAGATGGAGGTTTATTGATTAACTGTTGAACTGACTCTCTATAGAGAAGGACAGAAGTGTTTCTAGATGGGAGGTTGTTGATTAACTGTTGAACTGACTCTCTATAGAGAAGGACAGGCGTGTTTCTAGATGGAGGGGAGGTTATTGATTAACAGTTGAACTGACTCTCTATAGAGAAGGACAGAAATGTTTCTAGATAGAGGTTATTGATTAACTGTTGAACTGACTCTCTATAGAGAAGGACAGAAGTGTTTCTAGATGGAGGGAGGTTATTGATTAACTGTTGAACTGACTCTCTATAGAGAAGGACAGGAGTGTTTCTAGATAGAGGGAGGTTGTGAACTGTTGAACTGACTCTCTATAGAGAAGGACAGAAGTGTTTCTAGATGGAGGAGGTTATTGATTAACTGTTGAACTGACTCTCTATAGAGAAGGACAGAAGTGTTTCTAGAGGAGGTTGTTGATTAACTGTTGAACTGACTCTCTATAGAGAAGGACAGAAGTGTTTCTAGATGGAGGAGGTTATTGATTAACAGTTTTGAACTGACTCTCTATAGAGAAGGACAGAAGTGTTTCTAGAGGAGGTTATTGATTAACTGTTGAACTGACTCTCTATAGAGAAGGACAGAAGTGTTTCTAGATGGAGGGAGGTTATTGATTAACTGTTGAACTGACTCTCTATAGAGAAGGACAGAAGTGTTTCTAGATAGAGGAGGTTATTGATTAACTGTTGAACTGACTCTCTATAGAGAAGGACAGAAGTGTTTCTAGATGGAGGAGGTTATTGATTAACAGTTGAACTGACTCTCTATAGAGAAGGACAGAAGTGTTTCTAGATGGAGGAGGTTATTGATTAACTGTTGAACTGACTCTCTATAGAGAAGGACAGAAGTGTTTCTAGATGGAGGAGGTTATTGATTAACTGTTGAACTGACTCTCTATAGAGAAGGACAGAAGTGTTTCTAGATAGAGGGAGGTTATTGATTAACTGTTGAACTGACTCTCTATAGAGAAGGACAGAAGTGTTTCTAGATGGAGGGAGGTTATTGATTAACTGTTGAACTGACTCTCTATAGAGAAGGACAGAAGTGTTTCTAGAGAGGAGGTTATTGATTAACTGTTGAACTGACTCTCTATAGAGAAGGACAGAAGTGTTTCTAGATGGGAGGTTATTGATTAACTGTTGAACTGACTCTCTATAGAGAAGGACAGAAGTGTTTCTAGATGGGAGGTTATTGATTAACTGTTGAACTGACTCTCTATAGAGAAGGACAGAAGTGTTTCTAGATGGAGGGAGGTTATTGATTAACTGTTGAACTGACTCTCTATAGAGAAGGACAGAAGTGTTTCTAGATAGAGGAGGTTATTGATTAACTGTTGAACTGACTCTCTATAGAGAAGGACAGAAGTGTTTCTAGATGGAGGGAGGTTATTGATTAACTGTTGAACTGACTCTCTATAGAGAAGGACAGAAGTGTTTCTAGAAGGGAGGTTATTGATTAACTGTTGAACTGACTCTCTATAGAGAAGGACAGAAGTGTTTCTAGATGGAGGTTATTGATTAACTGTTGAACTGACTCTCTATAGAGAAGGACAGAAGTGTTTCTAGATGGAGGTTATTGATTAACTGTTGAACTGACTCTCTATAGAGAAGGACAGAAGTGTTTCTAGATGGAGGTTATTGATTAACTGTTGAACTGACTCTCTATAGAGAAGGACAGAAGTGTTTCTAGATGGAGGTTATTGATTAACTGTTGAACTGACTCTCTATAGAGAAGGACAGAAGTGTTTCTAGATGGAGGTTATTGATTAACTGTTGAACTGACTCTCTATAGAGAAGGACAGAAGTGTTTCTAGATGGAGGGAGGTTATTGATTAACTGTTGAACTGACTCTCTATAGAGAAGGACAGAAGTGTTTCTAGATGGAGGGAGGTTATTGATTAACTGTTGAACTGACTCTCTATAGAGAAGGACAGAAGTGTTTCTAGATGGAGGAGGTTATTGATTAACTGTTGAACTGACTCTCTATAGAGAAGGACAGAAGTGTTTCTAGATGGAGGGAGGTTATTGATTAACTGTATAACTGACTCTCTATAGAGAAGGACAGAAGTGTTTCTAGATGGAGGGAGGTTATTGATTAACTGTTGAACTGACTCTCTATAGAGAAGGACAGAAGTGTTTCTAGATGGAGGTTATTTATTAACTGTTGAACTGACTCTCTATAGAGAAGGACAGAAGTGTTTCTAGATGGAGGGAGGTTATTGATTAACTGTTGAACTGACTCTCTATAGAGAAGGACAGAAGTGTTTCTAGAAGGAGGTTATTGATTAACTGTTGAACTGACTCTCTATAGAGAAGGACAGGAAGTGTTTCCTAGAAGGAGGTTATTGATTAACTGTTGAACTGGCTCTCTATAAGAGAAGGGACGAAGTGTTTCTAGATGGAGGTTGTTGATTATTTTGTGAACTGACTCTCTATAGAGAAGGACGAAGTGTTTCTAGATGGAGGTTATTGATTAGCTGTTGAACTGACTCTCTATAGAGAAGGACAGAAGTGTTTCAGAAAGAGATTCAATTCACCTGTCTGAACCCCGAGCTCTCTGAAGGACAGAAGTGTTTCTAGATGGAGGAGGTTATTGATTAACTGTTGAACTGACTCTCTATAGAGAAGGACAGAAGTGTTTCTAGATGGAGGGAGGTTATTGATTAACTGTTGAACTGACTCTCTATAGAGAAGGACAGAAGTGTTTCTGTGGAGGGAGGTTATTGATTAACTGTTGAACTGACTCTCTATAGAGAAGGACAGAAGTGTTTCTAGATGGAGGTTATTGATTAACTGTTGAACTGACTCTCTATAGAGAAGGACAGAAGTGTTTCTAGATGGAGGGAGGTTATTGATTAACTGTTGAACTGACTCTCTATAGAGAAGGACAGAAGTGTTTCTAGATGGAGGGAGGTTATTGATTAACTGTTGAACTGACTCTCTATAGAGAAGGACAGAAGTGTTTCTAGATGGAGGAGGTTATTGATTAACTGTTGAACTGACTCTCTATAGAGAAGGACAGAAGTGTTTCTAGATGGAGGGAGGTTATTGATTAACTGTTGAACTGACTCTCTATAGAGAAGGACAGAAGTGTTTCTAGATAGAGGGAGGTTATTGATTAACTGTTGAACTGACTCTCTATAGAGAAGGACAGAAGTGTTTCTAGATGGAGGGAGGTTATTGATTAACTGTTGAACTGACTCTCTATAGAGAAGGACAGAAGTGTTTCTAGATGGAGGGAGGTTATTGATTAACTGTTGAACTGACTCTCTATAGAGAAGGACAGAAGTGTTTCTAGATGGAGGAGGTTATTGATTAACTGTTGAACTGACTCTCTATAGAGAAGGACAGAAGTGTTTCTAGATGGAGGAGGTTATTGATTAACTGTTGAACTGACTCTCTATAGAGAAGGACAGAAGTGTTTCTAGATGGAGGAGGTTATTGATTAACTGTTGAACTGACTCTCTATAGAGAAGGACAGAAGTGTTTCTAGATAGGGAGGTTATTGATTAACTGTTGAACTGACTCTCTATAGAGAAGGACAGAAGTGTTTCTAGATGGAGGTTATTGATTAACTGTTGAACTGACTCTCTATAGAGAAGGACAGAAGTGTTTCTAGAGGGAGGTTATTGATTAACTGTTGAACTGACTCTCTATAGAGAAGGACAGAAGTGTTTCTAGATGGAGGTTATTGATTAACTGTTGAACTGACTCTCTATAGAGAAGGACAGAAGTGTTTCTAGATGGAGGTTATTGATTAACTGTTGAACTGACTCTCTATAGAGAAGGACAGAAGTGTTTCTAGATGGAGGTTATTGATTAACTGTTGAACTGACTCTCTATAGAGAAGGACAGAAGTGTTTCTAGATGGAGGAGGTTATTGATTAACTGTTGAACTGACTCTCTATAGAGAAGGACAGAAGTGTTTCTAGATGGAGGGGGGTTATTGATTAACTGTTGAACTGACTCTCTATAGAGAAGGACAGAAGTGTTTCTAGATGGAGGGAGGTTATTGATTAACTGTTGAACTGACTCTCTATAGAGAAGGACAGAAGTGTTTCTAGATGGAGGTGAGGTCATTGATTAACTGTTGAACTGACTCTCTATAGAGAAGGACAGAAGTGTTTCTAGATGGAGGAGGTTATTGATTAACTGTTGAACTGACTCTCTCTATAGTGAGAAGGACAGAGGCGTTTCTAGATGGAGGGAGGTTATTGATTAACTGTATGAACTGACTTCTCTATAGAGAAGGACAGAAGTGTTTCTAGATGGAGGGAGGTTATTGATTAACTGTTGAACTGACTCTCTATAGAGAAGGACAGAAGTGTTTCTAGATGGAGGTTATTGATTAACTGTTGAACTGACTCTCTATAGAGAAGGACAGAAGTGTTTCTAGATGGAGGGAGGTTATTGATTAACTGTTGAACTGACTCTCTATAGAGAAGGACAGAAGTGTTTCTAGATGGAGGGAGGTTATTGATTAACTGTTGAACTGACTCTCTATAGAGAAGGACAGAAGTGTTTCTAGATGGAGGGAGGTTATTGATTAACTGTATAACTGACTCTCTATAGAGAAGGACAGAAGTGTTTCTAGATGGAGGGAGGTTATTGATTAACTGTTGAACTGACTCTCTATAGAGAAGGACAGAAGTGTTTCTAGATGGAGGTTATTTATTAACTGTTGAACTGACTCTCTATAGAGAAGGACA